>NC_139959.1:35633834-35861334 GCF_963454915.1 Gymnoscopelus microlampas | reverse complement strand
GGCCTCTGCAGTTCATTGTAGCGACTGGTATCTCAATACAAGGCTCTTCCGCAGGGCTGTTTGACTACTGATCAATCACATCGCGTTAACTACTGGCCAATCACAGTGCGTCTAACTGACTAGTTGCTGCGCGGCTGCCTCTTAAGAAAAGACCCGCCCCACCTGCCTCTGATTGGCCTACCGAACGCCCCCTTCTGTGACGCACACGGAAGTTTCCAGCTTGCCCAAGCCTTATATGGGCTAGCCCTGCGGAACAAGGAAGCGCGCCCGAGATACGAACGCTTCAGAGCCGAAGGAGGCGTCTACCTTTATATGTCTATGGTGCCACCCGTTACCTGAGGCCGCTTCTCAACATTTTCAAAATCCTAAAAAAAAAAACGCAAAAGAATATTATTATTTTTTTTTCACGATTTAAAAAAAATAGCAGATCTACAAGCTCATAGCGCGGCACTCGGTGCCGCGCTATGAGCTTGTATATCTGCTATTTTTGAATATGTATCGTGATTCAAATCACGATACAGGTTCACCATACGATTTTTTAAACACAAAAATATTTTCCAGATTAATCTTTTTATTTCTCTTACACAAATCCAGTATTTTCTTCTTTTTTTTTTAAACAATACTGTGTTTTCTCTTATCCTCTTTTCAATCAAGCAAATGACTGAAAACTCTTTTGTAATCAATTCTCTTACAAAGATCCTGTATTTTCACCAGATTGTCACCAGTTTGAATCGATTCTAATCGATTTACGATACATCGTTACATGGCTAGCAATCTGGGAACCCATCGTCAAATAAAAAGGAAAAACAGCGCCCTCTGCTGTTTTTTACTTATTTATTTGGCTCTGGGCGGAGCTGAACGGACGACCCGTGCTCAGGGAAACCAGGGTTTTTGGTCTGCCTTCAGCCTTTCACTTCCGGTGGTGCGACTATGTTTTCATTCCCACTAACAATATTTCTCCACGGAACACTAACACCACTTCTCCGTTTTGGTTATAAGCCCACTTGTTTCTATGATGAAAGAGCAAGTCAAAATGTTACTAACTTTCCGTGGTTTTGTCGGCTTTGAGGACGCTATTGTTAAATGAGTGTTGGTTTGTTTCCAGTGGGGAACGAACGGCACACACGTAAATCCCGCCCACTACATTTGATTGGGTAAAGCGCGGCCTGCTTCCTGATCTGATGGCACGCCCACTTGTAGCCAGTGGTGTGTTCTAGTTTTTTTTTTAAGGTATATGCTACGATACGATGCGCGTGGTCGTGGGTATACGCTCTCGCGTTTTCAATGGATGAAATGGTTATTAGACTGTATACGCTTCTTCCCAAAATAATCTGGACTGTGTACGGCGTATACAGCATCTGACGATAGAACACACCACTGCTTGTAGCCAATGTGCACGGGTTGTCAACACGGCTCCCGACAG
Organism: Gymnoscopelus microlampas; assembly: GCF_963454915.1. Lineage (NCBI taxonomy): Eukaryota > Metazoa > Chordata > Actinopteri > Myctophiformes > Myctophidae > Gymnoscopelus > Gymnoscopelus microlampas. Next base: position 35,859,911 of record NC_139959.1, on the reverse strand, counting down.
ATTCAAACGCAGCGATGGATCTGTTCTTGAGAGATTACATGGCTAGTGAAGACCCATGGCACTTGTATCGTCGGTGTATCTGTTTTGACAAAATGGCTGTGTGTCCAGCGAGGCAAAGCACTAGTAGCATGGAACAGATGTATAGTCTCTCACTGCGACCTCTCAAAGCATTTCATGTCAATAGAGGTGAGGACGACAGGTCAACAGTTGTTGTTCAGACATGTTTACCATGGAGGGCACGACGGCACAACGGTGGAACATCTTGAGGCCTGAGGCCATCAATCACAGCCTGGGAAGAAGGAGAGGTGGAAAATAACCGCAAACACACTCCAGTGCCAGCTGGTCCGCACATGCTTTAAACCATTAAGACCGGGAAAGCATCTGTGTGTCATTTTAGATTTATTTGGCTATTCAAAAATAGCAGATATACAAGCTCTGTGCTGCGCTATGAGTTTGTAGATCTGCTATTTTTGACAAATCCTGAAAATGTGTGCAAATCTTTGAATATATATATATATATATATATATATATATATATATATATATATTTAAAGCGAACATTTGTAACTAAAATCTTTGCTTCAGGGGTCCCTGGAACAAAATATTTTGAGATGGTGGGTCCATACATAATAATCATTTTGGGGGTCCTTGACATGGAAAAGTTAGAGCACCACTGATATAGCAACGTTCTGATAGGATTTAGAAAACATCTTTAGATACAGTATGTATTTGGCCGTGGACCCCCATCTCAAAATGTTTTGTTCCAGGGAACTCCCAAATTTTTATGAATTTTCAAAAATAGCAGATCTACAAGCTCATAGCTCGGTGCCACGCTATGAGCTTGTATATCTGCTATTTTTGAATAGCCAAAGAAGTCTGAAAATGACACAGATGCGTTCCCGGCCTCAATGCATTAAGGACGGCGCTTTGGGCTGCCGCCAGCCCAAAGCGCCTGCAGCCTTCATGCTTACACGTGGTATCTGAAACTCTCCCAACAGGGTCATACTATAACCATACTGTACTGTACTGTAATGTTCTCACACACTGTAACCTCCCTGAGGAGAAGCTAACAGACATTTCAGTGTCATGCTGCTATTTAAATATAGTGACAGCGTTTGAAGCAGTGTTTGCCCTTGGAATTGAGCAGGATTACTATAGTGGTCACTGGTATATTATGAAGCTGTCATGGAAGTGAATCACTTTGCATTTCCCTTGGGGGAAATACATAAGTCACTGTCATAGTGGAAACCTTGTATGTCTAAAACTGTGACTTTTCAGGAAACGGGGGGAAAAAAAGAACCATGTGTTCTAATAGATCCAATGTAGTTATTAGGCATGTAACGATTCACTCAACTCACAATACGATTCAAATCACAATACTAGGTTCACGATACGATTTTTCATGATTTTTTTATACAAAATTATTTTCCAGACAAATATTTTCTTTTATTATTATTTCTCTTACACAAATCCAGTATTTTCTTCTCTTTTTTTTCTCCCTTATTTTATATTTTTATTAAATCGATTTTAATTGTCACCAGTTTGAATAGATTTTTATCGATTTACGATAAATCGTTACTTGCCTAGTAGTTATTTATAATTATTTAGTCACCGTTAAACGCGCTACGAGTGTGTAGGTCTTCTATTTTTTTTAAATCGTGAAAATGTGTGCAAATCTTTGAATATATATATTCTTTTAAAGCAAACATTAACTCAAATCTTTGCTTCTGGGGGTCCCTAGAACAAAATGTTTTGAGATGGGGGTCCACGGCCAAATTCATATCATTTTGGGGGTCCTTGACATGAAAAAGTTTGAATACCACTGATATAGAAACATATGTTTTTCAGAAAACTGTTTAGGATTTAGAAGACATTTTGCAGAATCGGATCCTCAGGCCTTAATGGGTTAAATATCTATAAAACCCACAGACAGAGCTACACCCACTTTCAACTGTGCATGATCCCTATGTTGGTAATGTCATTATACTGTAGGCATAAATCTACAAGCTCATCTACATCGGCTATTATTTCCCACTACTTTTGTGTGCCACACTGTCACACGACGACAAGGTATAAAATTAGGCATTCATTCATAAAAATAAACATGAAATATGGAGATACAAGGTTTCTGCCTGACAGCAACAAAATTACTGTACTGTACACAAACACATTTTTGAAAAACTATTGTTCCCGCATCATGGAATGAACAAATCTCTTTCATCTGAGCACTGCTCCCCTGACCTCTAGCTACGGTTTTCCTTGGTTGCTTTCTTGGTGTGTGTGTGTGTGTGTGTGTGTGTGTGTGTGTGTGTGTGTGTGTGTGTGTGTGTGTGTGTGTGTGTGTGTGTGTGTGTGTGTGTGTGTGTGTGTGTGTGTGTGTGTGTGTGTGTGTGTGTGTGTGTGTGTGTCAATGAGCAGCCCAGTGGAAAAACCCACAGAGAGCACAATGAGCCTGAAGCTCCATGGTGGCAGCACAGTAGTGGTGGAAAAAATACTAAAATATACTTGAGTAAATGTACAAAAGTATTGCCATCAAAATGTACTTAAAGTAGAAAGTACTCATTATGCAGAATGTCCCATTTCAAAAGTGTTCAAATGTATAAGAATCTTTTGAAAGCTCACAATGTGTCGCATCGCGACGCATTGTGAGCTTGTAGATCTGCTATTTTCAAATGGCCAAAATGTACTGTATATAGGGCTGAAGTGGTCACTGTATGTTTTGAAATAATAATCTGTATCTACACAGTAACTAGTAACTCATGTTTTCAAATAATGGTAGTGGAGTAAAAGCACAATATTTGTCTCTGAGATGTATTGGAGTAGAAGCAAAAGTACAGAAAATTGGAAATACTCCAGTAAAGTCAAAATACCTCAAAATTGTACTTAAACACAGTACTTGAGTGAATGTACTTAGTTACTTTACACCACTGCAGCACAGAGAGCCTGAAGCTTTGGTAGCAGCCAGCCAGTCACAACCATTGTGAGAACGTGTGTGATGTGATGTGTCCGCACCGGAGAACCAAACCCCTGAGCTAAAACAAACACGCATAGGACCATGCACCACCTCAGCAGTATGGTGGTATACCTTCATATAGAGTACATGTACTGTATGCACTGGTGATGTGCGTGCGTGCATGTGAGGGTTTGATTTTGTAAGTGTACATACATATTCAAAATAAATCATAGTCGGCCTGGAGCGTGGCGTAGCGGTCCGGGCACCTAGGCTCCAAAGTAGCCTGACAGCGCGTTGTGGGTTCGAGCCCGGCCATTGCTGCATGTCACTTCCCATCTCTTTCCCCATGTCCTGTCAACCTACTAGATAAATAAAGGCGCGAAAAAGCCCCCCAAAAACATCAAAAAAAATAAAATAAAAATCATAGTCAACTGTGAATGGTCTACTGTAAATGTAAGGTGAAAATCAAATATAATGCGAAAATGTTTGCATATATATCAGGCATAAATTGTTCAGCAATATGGCGTACACGTATTTGCATGTGCATTACAGGCCAGATTTTTTTGTATTATTATTATTTGATAGCTGTCCATAAGCACCAGACAGCTCACTTATAGTGTTAATGTGAATGGGCTCCTCATAATATGAGTATAATAATAACATTATTTCATTGCATTGTAGTGACTCGGACTCGAGTGGACTCGGTGGGGGTAGAGTCCCGAGTTCCTTAGTCCAAGACCGAGTCAAATCATGGGCGAGACCGAGACAAGACAGAGTACATCAAAATGCGTAGTCGAGACCGGTCTCGAGTACTACAACCTGTGTGTGTGTGTGTGTGTGTGTGTGTGTGTGTGTGTGTGTGTGTGTGTATGGAGGAGGGGTACGGGGTGTCACAGGAGCAGTAGACAGACAGAGTGCCATGCCATTGAGATGACAGTGATGATAAGTGTCTACTGTATGCAGCTCTCAAACCCATGATCAGGAGGACGATAAAAGAATATAACTTTTTCACCTTCAGCACAACATAGAGAAGAGAAAAGAGCTGCCTGTACACACACACGCACATGCACACACACACACACACACACACACACACACACACACACACACACTATTGCACGCATGCACAGACGCGTGCAGTCACACGGACACAATACAAAGAAAGGGATAAGAGCGAGGGGTGTGTGGGTGTTATGACATTCAAAAGAAAGGACTGAAAAGCCATTTGGAATGGAGTGCTTTGTCTGTGTGACACACACACACACACACACACACACACACACACACACACACACACACACACACACACACACACACACACACACACACACACACACATAAGCTTTAAACAGAGTTTCATTCCTCACAAGTACAGTGTAGTGCTCACTTGTGCCACTAGTCGGTGAGTGACACTTCTAGTTATAACTTGTGTAATCTGGGCTAGTAGGTTTAGTTTTAGGTTCGACTGCTGGAGCTGTGGGGAATACTTAATGAGACTCAGACACACAAAAAGTTAACTGATTGCCGGCTATTTATATAGAAAACACCATAAACATATAAAACAAACAAACATGTAAGCAACAACAGGGGAATACAAATACAAAACGTTTTGGTACCAAACACTGTGGCGATTGCTTGGCCACTTTTACTTCTCAAGTTCACTGTATCTACGGGTGCACCCTTCTAACTTGAACCTTCAGTTGTCAACATTAAATTCAAGTTAGTTTCTGTTCCAGTTATATCAAATCAACAATGAAAATAGGACAATTGCAAAATACAAATCCACCCTTTAAATAGGTAACTATTTCCACTCAGTCACAGTTCCCAATGTGAGGAGGTAAGGTAAGTTTCAGTATAGGTGTCAAGGGGTCAGAGTTCCAAGGATAAACCAGGAGGGTAGGTCAGTATACGTGTCAGAGTTCCATGTGGGTTCCAATACCTAGGAGGTAAGTATCTGGGTTCAGAGTTCCAGGGGAGTGTGTGTGTGTGTGTGTGTGTGTGTGAGGGTGAGTGGGAGAGAGGGGGAATTGGGAGTACTGCAGCTGAGAGTGGGGGAGTCTGCAGTAGGCCTACCACACAGTAGAGTGCAGTAGAACTGTCCAGTGATCGCTGTCAATCACTCTCTAGATCCTGGGTGGGTTAGCTCGCCATCAATTGGAACGGTCACTGGAAAAGATCCAATCCAACAAAAAACCTGACCTGTCATCAGACAGGGCCAGAGAAATCCAATCAGTATCAGAGTATCTACTGTCTGTTTTCTATCCAGTTTTTAACCATGAAATAACATTACATGAAACTTTTTAAATGAAACAATAAATGAAATACTGTATGCAACACTCTGTGCATACTGTATGCAACACTGTGCATTTTTAAATCTTTGTACACACTTTTTAAACAAACAAATGTACTTTAAACAAAACCATCTTCACATGAATTCAATACATTCTTGTCAAATGCAATGCAAAATGGATTACATACATTTTGTAATCAACACTTGAAAACAAACTCCATTGTAAACCAAACATTAGAATGTGTTCACCATTAACTCAAATTGCAAAAAACATCATCCCTTAAATTAAAAAGAATGAACAGTCTCACCGATTCTGTGAAACAGGCTGGGCACAGACATGAAATGGCTGCCCCAGTGAATCCACAATTGGGTTCTAGAAATCAAACAATACCACACATCAAAACCAAAGTAATCTTAACTTATTTGTTACTCTTCAAATGAAATTGTTACTCTTCAAATGAAATTATAACAACGGGTGAGTTACCTTGCTTCTCTGTGGTTTGCATATATATTTTATTCTTCTAGATCTCAACTTCTCCTCTCTGTGTAACACACATGATATGGAATGGACTACACAACTTGAGTGGTGCAGAATACCTGCACATTATCTCCCACTGACATTAGAGTGACAAGTGGTTCTGGCCAATTTAGCAGTCAATCAGGTCATGCTGACCTACAAAGGCAGCCAGTTACACACACCTGCAGTCCTGCACTAATCAAACCACTCCCCAATCAAGCTAGAGTCAGTTCAGCTGTTGAGGTTGGAGACAGCCAGAAAAAAGCCACTGTTGCACAGAGCAGACAGCACAGAACACAGAGAGGAGAAGTTGAGATCTAGAAGAATAAAATATATATGCAAACCACAGAGAAGCAAGGTAACTCACCCGTTGTTATAATTTCATTTGAAGAGTAACAATTTCATTTGAAGAGTAACAAATAAGTTAAGATTACTTTGGTTTTGATGTGTGGTATTGTTTGATTTCTAGAACCCAATTGTGGATTCACTGGGGCAGCCATTTCATGTCTGTGCCCAGCCTGTTTCACAGAATCGGTGAGACTGTTCATTCTTTTTAATTTAAGGGATGATGTTTTTTGCAATTTGAGTTAATGGTGAACACATTCTAATGTTTGGTTTACAATGGAGTTTGTTTTCAAGTGTTGATTACAAAATGTATGTAATCCATTTTGCATTGCATTTGACAAGAATGTATTGAATTCATGTGAAGATGGTTTTGTTTAAAGTACATTTGTTTGTTTAAAAAGTGTGTACAAAGATTTAAAAATGCACAGTGTTGCATACAGTATGCACAGAGTGTTGCATACAGTATTTCATTTATTGTTTCATTTAAAAAGTTTCATGTAATGTTATTTCATGGTTAAAAACTGGATAGAAAACAGACAGTAGATACTCTGATACTGATTGGATTTCTCTGGCCCTGTCTGATGACAGGTCAGGTTTTTTGTTGGATTGGATCTTTTCCAGTGACCGTTCCAATTGATGGCGAGCTAACCCACCCAGGATCTAGAGAGTGATTGACAGCGATCACTGGACAGTTCTACTGCACTCTACTGTGTGGTAGGCCTACTGCAGACTCCCCCACTCTCAGCTGCAGTACTCCCAATTCCCCCTCTCTCCCACTCACCCTCACACACACACACACACACACACACACTCCCCTGGAACTCTGAACCCAGATACTTACCTCCTAGGTATTGGAACCCACATGGAACTCTGACACGTATACTGACCTACCCTCCTGGTTTATCCTTGGAACTCTGACCCCTTGACACCTATACTGAAACTTACCTTACCTCCTCACATTGGGAACTGTGACTGAGTGGAAATAGTTACCTATTTAAAGGGTGGATTTGTATTTTGCAATTGTCCTATTTTCATTGTTGATTTGATATAACTGGAACAGAAACTAACTTGAATTTAATGTTGACAACTGAAGGTTCAAGTTAGAAGGGTGCACCCGTAGATACAGTGAACTTGAGAAGTAAAAGTGGCCAAGCAATCGCCACAGTGTTTGGTACCAAAACGTTTTGTATTTGTATTCCCCTGTTGTTGCTTACATGTTTGTTTGTTTTATATGTTTATGGTGTTTTCTATATAAATAGCCGGCAATCAGTTAACTTTTTGTGTGTCTGAGTCTCATTAAGTATTCCCCACAGCTCCAGCAGTCGAACCTAAAACTAAACCTACTAGCCCAGATTACACAAGTTATAACTAGAAGTGTCACTCACCGACTAGTGGCACAAGTGAGCACTACATTTGGCGAGCTAGCCAGGAGCTGTGTTGGATGCTTAATTGTCAGACTTATTTGGTTATCACTGATCTGCAACTGTTTACATTCAAAATCTGGTATCTAAACAAAAGTCAGGCAACATGGAAATTGTAATGAAAGAATCGATCAAAATCCCCTACTCAGTAATAGTTAGTGGACTAACAGGCACATCTGCTGATGATGAAGTCGATACTTATCTTAAGAAATATGGTGAAATTAATCGACTCATCCGCATTGATGACAAAAATTCTGATTTTCACCAACACTGTATAGCAGAGTTCAAAAGTGGCACTGCCATGGAAACATTAGAGCCCTTGCTGCCGCTTAAGTTTAATAGTTCCACTCTTGAAAATACTGGTTACGAAATACAGAGTTTGGCAACTGTTTATACGCTAAATGCCCGTGTTAATGCTACCAAAACATACATGGACGAGCTGCGTGCAATTGCCAGCCTGAGTGGAAATTCTCTGGCGCAAATGCTAAAAGAAGAACTGGAGAGTCTTACATTGTCCTTCACTCCTCCCCCTCCCCCCTCTTCCTCTGATCAGATGCAATCCCTCTCCACAGAACAACCACTACAACCAGATCCGTTGTCTTCTCAAAGTTCACACCCTTCTAATCCTCCAGTCCTTGAATCCCCTCATGATGCAGCAACTAAAAACCTGACCGACTTCCTCTCAATGTCAGCGACACCAGCTGTTGCTCAGGGCAGATTACCGCCCACAATTGATTTAAATCCACCCAACGTGCAACGAGTGGTGGTCGAACATGTTGTCCGCAGTAGCGAAACCTCGTCACATTTCACTACAAGTAGACTTCGAGCATTTTCCGGGAAAAATCCTCGACCCAACAACGAAGCGGATTATGACACCTGGCGCGCAAGCGTTGAAGTCCTTATGAAAGATCCTAACGTTTCTGACTTGCAGTGCACACACCGCATACTTGACAGCCTCCTTCCACCTGCTGCGGAGTTAATCAAGCATCTAGGCCCACAGGCTCAACCCTCCGCCTATATTGAACTACTTGACTCTGCCTATGGAACGGTGGAAGATGGTGATGAACTCTACGCAAGGTTCATGAGTACATTTATGGATCATGATGAAAAGCCATCCGCATTTCTCCATAGATTGCATGTGTGTCTGAGCCTGACTATGCGGCGCGGTGGTGTGTCCGCACAAGAATTTGACAAGCAGCTCCTAAAGCAGTTCTGCCGTGGCTGCTGGGATAATGCTCTAATAACTGACCTCCAGCTAGGAAAAAGAAGGGAGACTCCGCCTTCCTTCCCAGAACTCCTGCTGATGCTAAGAACAGAAGAGGATATACAGGCCGCGAAAGTCAGCCGCATGAGGCAGCACTTAGGCACTGTCAAGCCTGCTCCTAGTGTCACTAAACAACGAACAATGTCTCATCTACAAACAGCACATGCCACTGCTGATTCTAGTCATGTCACTGAATTCGAAATGCTGAAAAAACAAATAGCAGACCTCAGCGCCAAGCTGAGCAGCATAAGTGAGAGCAATAAACAGAAACCGAAACAAGAGAAATCTCAGTCCCCTGCAGCAAGTGCAGAGGCCCGACCTGTGAAAAATAAAGAAACCAAACAGAGACCTTCCACCAAGACTAACAACATGCCACGCCCTTGGTATTGTTTTCAATGCGGTGAGGATGGTCACATCAAGACTGCTTGTGACAATGAGCCAGATCCTTCTCTTGTAGCTGCCAAGAAAAAGCAGTTGAGAGAAAAGCAGGCAATGTGGGAAACTGCTAATGCCTCTGATGACAAGACCCATTTAAACTGACTGCTGCTCCTATCGAGGGACATATGGGAGCAACACCAAACAAATCTAGTCCCAGACCAAACAAATCCGACCTGAAGAGAGTTCAGGCCAAAGAACAGTCTGTAATAATTCCAAAGGGCCTTGTTGGAAATAAAACTACAGCCCAAGTGATTATCAAAGGAAATGACACCAACTGTCTTTTGGACACGGGGTCCCAAGTGACAACTATACCCCAGTCTTTCTATGAAAACCATCTTTCAGACCTGACTATCCATCCACTAAATGGTCTTCTTGATGTGGAGGGTGCCAATGGTGAATCAGTCCCCTACTTAGGATATATAGAGGTCCCCATCACTTTCTCTAAAGACTTTGTAGGCTCTGATATTGAGGTTCACACCTTAGCCCTGGTTATTCCCCACCTCCGCTCTGGAAGCCAAGATGTGCTTATTGGCACGAACACTCTTGACGTGCTTTATGCAGACTTCTCTGCTGATCAGAACCTCTCTACATTTCAGCCTTCAGCTTATGGCTACCGAGCTGTTCTTAAAATCCTCAGACTGCGTCAGAATATCTCCAGCAGTGATACCCTTGGCGGGGTGAAGATGCAAGGAAAGAGCCCTGAGGTTGTCCTCGCAGGACAGACCATCGTTCTGGAGGGAACAGTTAACATGTCCAATGCTCATACTGAGAAGTATGTCATCCTTGAACAACCATCAGTCTCTTCCTTACCTGGTGGCCTACTGGTTTCAACCAGCCTAGTCACTTTGCCAACGAAACAGCCCTGCCGGTTGCCGGTTGTGCTAAAAAATGAAACCGATCATGACATTGTCATACCACCCAGAACAGTACTGGCAGATGTTAATGCCGTAGTGCGAGTGCTTCACAAAGAACAGACGGTGAAAGAACAAAACTCAGAGATGCAGAAAGAGTCCAGTCAACCTGAAAAGTTGAGCTTTGATTTCGGTGATTCTCCCTTACCTGCCGAATGGAAGGAACGAGCAACACAAATGCTTAATTCCATGCCAGAAGTCTTCTCTCAACATGACCTGGATTTTGGACAGACAGATAAGGTCAAACACCATATCAAGCTGAACAATGACACACCTTTTAAGTTCAGAGGCCGTCCCATACATCCACATGATGTGGATGCAGTGAGGAAACACCTTCAGGAACTTCTCGACTCAGGAGTGATACGAGAATCAGAGTCCCCATTTGCTTCCCCCATTGTAGTCGTACGGAAGAAGAATGGTTCCGTTCGTCTTTGCATAGACTACAGGAAGCTAAACCTTCAAACCATCAAGGACGCGTATGCCCTTCCAAAGCTAGAGGAGGCATTCTCTGCGCTGGCTGGGTCAAAGTGGTTCTCTGTTCTCGATCTGAAGTCGGGGTATTACCAAATAGAAATGGAAGAATCCGACAAACAGAAGACAGCGTTTGTTTGCCCATTAGGATTTTGGGAATTCAACAGAATGCCCCAGGGAATCACTAATGCGCCGTCAACCTTCCAGCGGCTCATGGAGAAGTGTATGGGACAGATGAACCTAAAGGAGGTTTTAGTGTTCATTGATGACCTGATCATTTTCTCATCATCCTTAGAAGAGCATGAGAAGCGCCTGAAGCATGTACTACAGCGACTGAAGGAATATGGATTGAAGCTGGCTCCAGAAAAATGTAAATTTTTCCAGACCTCGGTGAAATACCTTGGTCATATAGTCTCAGAGCAGGGTGTGGAAACCGACCCAGAAAAGATCATGGCTTTAACAACGTGGCCTGTCCCGACCAATCTTAAGGAGCTCCGCAGTTTTCTCGGATTCTCGGGATATTACAGAAGGTATATAAAGGGTTACTCGAACATCGTAAAGGCCCTTAACGAGCTAACCTCTGGATATCCACCGCTTGGAAAGGGAAGAAAGAAACCTGAAAAAGGTGCAAGCTCAGAGTACCACAACCCAAAAGAGTCCTTCGGGCAAAGGTGGACACCCCGTTGCCAGGAAGCCTTTGACCTGATAATCCAAAAACTGATATCAGCTCCGGTTTTGGGCTTTGCAGACCCTCAGCTTCCCTACATCCTACATACTGATGCCAGTACAATTGGCTTGGGGGCTGCATTGTACCAAATCCAGGATGGCCAACCGAGAGTCATAGCTTTTGCAAGCCGAGGACTTTCAAAGAGTGAAACCAAGTACCCTGCCCATAAGCTTGAATTCTTGGCCCTCAAGTGGGCAGTTACTGATAAATTCGCTGACTACCTATATGGTACAGACTTCACGGTGGTGACCGACAGCAACCCCCTGACTTATGTCCTAACATCGGCCAAACTCGATGCGACAAGTTACAGGTGGCTGTCTGCCCTTTCCACCTATTCCTTCCAACTCCAGTATAGAGCTGGCAAGCAAAACCTAGATGCCGACGCACTGTCTCGTCGCTCTCATGGTACACCGGAGGATGACCCGACATCACGAAAGGAGAGTGAAAGAATCCAGCAGTTCACGGATTATCACCTAAGTGATGCCGAACATTCACAGGCTGTACCTCAAGATGTGGTCCAAGCTATATGTGACCGACACATTGTCACCATTACTGAAGGCAACGATGCCGAAATCTCTAGTCCCGAGTTAGCTCTAGTTGAGTCCCTTGCTCATCATTCTACAGCCATTCCAGACAGCTTCCAGGAAGAACAAGTTGATGGTTTCCCTCTAATTCCCTCTCTTTCTGAGGATGAGTTGAGAGAGAAGCAGAGATTCGATCCTGCAATCAATGAGGTGATCGTTCAGATTGAAACTGGTCAAACTCCACCTACCAGTCTCAGAGAAGAACTACCTGAACTTCCCTTACTGCTACGTGAGCTGAACCGCCTGGAACTGCGGAATGGAGTGCTGTATCGAAGGAGGCAGGATGGACCTAATATCGTCTTCCAGCTAGTGCTTCCTGAGGAGCTGAGAGCAGTAGCACTTAAGAGCCTCCACAACGACATGGGCCACATGGGAGTTGAGCGGACAGTGGATCTGGCAAGAGCCAGATTTTACTGGCCAAAAATGTACGTGGCCATTGAAAAGATGATCAGAACCTGTGAGCGTTGTGTTCTTCGCAAGTCCCTACCTGAGAGAGCCGCTCCACTGATTAACATAAAGACCAGTAGACCTCTTGAATTGGTGTGTATGGACTACTTATCCTTGGAACCAGACCGTTCCAACACTAAAGATATGTTAGTCATCACCGACCACTTCACTAAGTACGCGGTAGCAATACCGACGCCAAACCAGCGAGCACGTACTGTAGCAAAAAGTCTTTGGGAAAACTTAATTGTTCACTATGGGTTTCCTGAGCGTTTACATAGTGACCAAGGCCCTGACTTTGAGTCAAAGACCATAAAAGAACTCTGTGAGATAACGGGCATGAAGAAGGTGCGAACTACACCATACCATCCCAGAGGGAACCCGGTCGAGAGATTCAACCGTACTCTCCTCCAAATGCTTGGGACACTAAGTCAACAGGATAAACAGCACTGGAAGGACTTTGTCAAGCCTCTTGTTCATGCTTATAATTGCACTAAAAACGAGGTGACAGGATTCTCTCCTTACGAATTAATGTTCGGGAGACAACCAAGGCTTCCAATCGACTTAGCCTTTGGTTTACCCATCAATACCAGTGGAAAGTCTCATTCCCAATATGTCAGTGACTTGAAGTGCCGGTTGGAAGAGAGTTACAGGATTGCAACCTCTAACGCCCGGAAGAATGCTGAACGCAACAAGAACCGATTTGATAAACGAGTCACCGAGTCAACCCTGGAAGTGGGTGATAGAGTTCTTGTCCGTAATGTCAAGATACGTGGAAAGCACAAACTAGCGAACAGGTGGGAGGATGATGTCTATGTCGTCATCAAGAAAGCTGGAGAGATGCCGGTCTACACGGTCAAGCCTGAGGGTAAAGATAGACCTGTACGCACCTTACATCGAGACCTGTTGCTCCCTTGTGGCTTTCTACCCGCAACCTCAATGGACGAACCTGTCAGACAGCCTACTGTCAGGAGACCAAGGACAAGACAGAATCCTGATCCTGAGAGTGAAGAGGACGAGGATTCTGACTCAGAGAATCTACCTACCATGGTTAGATATCCTAGTCAGACACAAGACCAAGATACTCACAAGTTGAGGAATGCTCCTTGTGTGACCAGACAATCACATGCACCTGATGTGTCATCTCCTGAAGTTCCTTCGGCAGTTGAATCCCCTGAAGAGGACACAGATGGAGAATTATCTCTACATAATTTATTTGATTCCGTGGAACCGGAAATTGAAGAACCTGTAAAGGAAAACCTACCCGAACATGTCAACTTACCTGATGAGGACATCCCATCCGAATGTGATGATTTAACCGGACCAGACCCCTTACCTGAAAATGACTTGGAGGACATTGACAGCTCCCCTCTGGACACATGTCTGCAACCACCTGAGGAAACGGCCCTCACTGTACATGAGCCATCCCCAATGTTGTCAGATGTGCAAGAAGAGGAGGAATCTGGAAAAAATGGAACTGCACCTGAACAGTCCAGTTCAGTAGAGACACAGAATGAACTACCCCAAGATACTGAGACCTCTGTCCGTCGTTCTCAGAGACAACGTGAGAGGCCTGAGAGACTTCAATATTCTAGTTTAGGCCAACCCTTATCATTTGTTGTGAACTCCCTCTTCCAAGGCCTGAGTGAGGCATTTGCAAGTTCCATGCAAGGTTTCGATTGCTCAGACTATTTAGGAGACCTTTGACTATGAAACCTTCGTCATCTGAATGCACAGAGACGTGCATACCGTCAAGAAGGGAGGATGTAACACACATGATATGGAATGGACTACACAACTTGAGTGGTGCAGAATACCTGCACATTATCTCCCACTGACATTAGAGTGACAAGTGGTTCTGGCCAATTTAGCAGTCAATCAGGTCATGCTGACCTACAAAGGCAGCCAGTTACACACACCTGCAGTCCTGCACTAATCAAACCACTCCCCAATCAAGCTAGAGTCAGTTCAGCTGTTGAGGTTGGAGACAGCCAGAAAAAAGCCACTGTTGCACAGAGCAGACAGCACAGAACACAGAGAGGAGAAGTTGAGATCTAGAAGAATAAAATATATATGCAAACCACAGAGAAGCAAGGTAACTCACCCGTTGTTATAATTTCATTTGAAGAGTAACAATTTCATTTGAAGAGTAACAAATAAGTTAAGATTACTTTGGTTTTGATGTGTGGTATTGTTTGATTTCTAGAACCCAATTGTGGATTCACTGGGGCAGCCATTTCATGTCTGTGCCCAGCCTGTTTCACAGAATCGGTGAGACTGTTCATTCTTCCACTACCCAATAGAACAGGGTGATGTCTGAACACAGGCTTGAGCAGCTTTGAGCCTTGGTAAGACATTCAATAAAGAGCAGAGTTGCTGTATTGTCATGTTGGTTATGACGTTCGTAAGTCAAGATTACTGAACTGAACAATGTGGCTCCCCCTTACCTACACTATTCGATCTCCTCAGACGTCATGTCCCCTCCCGCTCCCTCAGGTCTGTTGACGCAAACCTCCTTGTGGTCCCCAAGGACCAAGTACCGTACCTGTAGGGGCGACAGAGCTTTTGCTTTTGCTGCCTCTTAACCCTGTGGAATGCACTCCCCAAAACTCTCAGAGATGCCCCCCCACCCCTCAATCCTTCAAAACCGCTCCTAAATATCACTTTCCCCAGCTAACTCCACCCCCACCCCCTCTTTTTTCCACTGTTTTATTGGTTTTATTCCTTAGTCTTCGTGTTTTCCCCCCCAATAAAGTTGTTTTACCAACAAAACAAAGTATTTCCTTGCTTACGGCAAAGAAAGTATTCCATAAGTATTGGGCTGGGCGGACAAGTTCGCCTCTGAAAACAAATGACAGTAGTCCATAAGTTAACCGGAAGACTCGCCCCAAAACACACTCGCCCCCATTCTTTACCACCGGATTTGTGTATAATACCGCCAGATTTTCCCCGGGGTGACTGTGTTTTGGGGCGAGTGTTTTGGTATTCTTGTGTTGGTGCGCCACGATAAACAAGGAAGTGTAGTGGATTAAATAGAATCACTTTTCGGTCATTGCATCGTCTATTTCTCACTTCCAATGTTTTCAAAAACATTCTTGATAGCAACGTCTAGTTGTAAATGACATTGTGTGTTTGTTTACATGGCTCTCATGTTGGTAAAGCATAAACCCAAGCAGCGCAGGTTGATATGACCAGGTGCTCTGAGTCTCTGATTACACAGCGGTCCGTTATAGAGCTCATCGGTCATTATCCAGAAATAATGACCGATGACTGACCAATCAGAATCGAGCATTCAACCAAATTTGAGATATTATTATTATAATAATCGTGCGCGTTTGTTTTCATAGAACAAGATGTTTACTGTCCTACATTGCAATACACACACACAATATAGAGCTCAAAACGTGTCGCTTCACACCGCGTTTGGAGCTTCTAGATCTGCTACTTTGTGATGTCTTTGTGTGACGCTGTAGTATGATCAAGTAGGGCGTTCATTTGCGGAAAAACACACAAAGTTACATTATGGCGATAGGAGGATTCTGCCCGACAGAGACGATATTCTATGACCATCAACAATGTAATCCATAGAACACGTGAACACTAACAGCATGAGACCGTCTCCCTCTAATGTTCCATGTGTTGATTCAACAGGAATCCTCCTCCTACTCTCCACCAGCCAGAGCTGTGGTCTGACAACTTCAACGACTTCATCTGCAAGTGAGTGGGAGGGATGCTGTGTGGGATTGCGTGTGTGTGTGTGTGTGTGTGTGTGTGTGTGTGTGTGTGTGTACATGTGTGCGTGCGTTTGTGTGCGGGCCATGAAGCCTATAGTACTTGGATCACACCAGTGATTGGATTGATGCTGTGTACAAGCCCTCTTGCTCATTACTTTGATTATGGTGAACTGATAAATAATTTCTATACTGTACAATTCCAATGCAGTCGGCGCCTTTTCATGATGCCAGTTAACCCCCCCCCCCCTCTGTCTGTCTGTCTGTCTGTCTGTCTGTCTGTCTGTCTGTCTGTCTGTCTGTCTGTCTGTCTCTCTCTCTCTCTCTCTCTCTGTCTCTCCATGTCTGTCTGTCTCTCCATGTCTGTCTGTCTCTGTCTTTGTCTCTCTCTCTCTCTCTCTCTCTCTGTCTCTCTCTGTTTCTGTCTGTCTGTCTGTCTGTCTGTCTGTCTGTCTGTCTGTCTGTCTGTCTGTCTGTCTGTCTGTCTGTCTCTCTGTCTCTCTGTCCCTCTGTCTGTCTGTCTCTGTCTGTCTCTGTCTCTGTCTGTCTGTCTGTCTCTCTCTCTCTCTCTCTCTCTCTCTCTCTCTCTCTCTCTCTCTGTCTCTGTCTCTCTCTCTGTCTCTCTCTCTCTCTCTCTCTCTCTCTCTCTCTCTCTCTCTCTCCCTCTCTCTCTCTCTCTCTCTCTCTCTCTCTCTCTCTCTCTGTCTCTGTCTCTGTCTCTGTCTCTCGTCTCTCTCTCTCTCTCTCTCTCTCTCTCTCTCTCTCTCTCTCTCTCTCTCTCTCTCTCTCTGTCTCTCTCTCTCTCTCTCTCTCTCTCTCTCTCTCTCTCTCTCTCTCTCTCTCCTCTCTCTGTCTCTGTCTCTCTCTCTCCCCTCCAGATGCCTGATTAAGGACTTTGAGTTGAGGCCCAGTGTTCTAGACTTGCTCCAGCATGGCTTCATCAAGCAGATCCTTGGGAGGGAGAAGGTCCTTCAGAAGCAGCTGATGGAGCTCATCGATCTCAGCCAGCAAATAGGGAACATTGAGAAGATAAGGTACGGCTGATAATGCTGTGGCCTTAGAGCACGCTCCATGACATCTGAAGTGATTACACCAATATATGCCGTGAATAAAGAAGGCACTGGAGCAACTCAGATGATTGAGAGGCTTTTTCTTTAATAGAACAGGGTGCGAGGCAGGAAGGACAACGCTTCTATGTCTATTACATCTTCATCAGGACTTGATTAATTAATAGACACATCAGGTCATCTGACTTGACAAAGATGTAATATACAGTGGTTCTCAACCTTTTAAGGCCGCGACCCCCCAAACTAATCGTATTTGAAATGGGGACCCCCCAAAATAATATTTGAACTGGAGACCCCCAAAATAGTAATTGAACTGGAGACCCCCAAAATAATCATATTTGAGCTGGGGACCTCCCAAAACAATCATATTTGAACTGATGACCCCCCAAAATAATCATATTTGAACTGGAGACCCCCCAAAATAATCATATTTGAACTGCGGACCTCCCAAAACAATCATGTTTGAACTGGGGACCCCCCAAAATAATCATATTTGAACTGGGGACCCCCCAAAATAATCATAGTTCAACTGGTGACCCCCCATAACTGGAGACCCCCCAAAATAATCATATTTGAACTGGGGACCCCCCAAAATAATCATATTTGAACTGGAGCCCCCAAACTGACCCCCCAAAATAATCATATTTGAACTGGTGACCCCCCAAAATAAAGTCTTGCGTTGTGAACTTGTAGATCTGCTACATTCACTAATGTTGCCTCTTTCCTATATTATTTGACAATTTGGCCAATGTTTGACCAGTTTTTATTGTATAGTTTGTTTGCAGTAATGCAGTTGCAGTTTTCTCCTTCTTTTTTAAGTATTTAAAGGGTCTTAAAAGTCCTTAAATTGTCACCCCCAAAATCATGTGGGGGTCCCAACCCACAGGTTGAGAACCACTGATGTAAAAAACATTGAGGCGTTATGCTGTTCTATTACTGAAAAAGGCTCCAATCATCCGAGTTGCTCCAGTGCTTTCTTTATTCAGCTATATATTGTACAGTATGTGTCTGCTCCTGAGATGCACCGGACCAGCCTGATTTAGGCTCCAGGCAGGGTGGAACCTCCCTTTATTCCAAATATATATGCCTTATTTTATACTTCATCATACAAGTATGACACATTTGTGAGCTTGTAGATCTGCTATTTTTGCCATTTTTGAAAATGTTTAAAAATAATGTTCGCCTACAGTATACCCAAAATTGGGAAAGGTGTGGTTGAAAGTATAGTTCAGGTCGTATAGATACATTTCCAAAGTTTGAGTAAAATCACACCATTCTCCATGTGTGACACTTGTTTAGTCACAAACACTCTTCCCTGTCTAGACAGTTCTAGTCAAACTCAAACATGTCACATACTGTACAGTATAGTCTTTAGTCTTGGCTCAACGGTTTTTGATGATTGACACAATGCACTTTCAATTGTCCCTAGAGAGAGAGATAGGTATTTTAAAAGGTTGTGAACGAGGGCCTGGCCAGTGGCCTCAAGGCAATCAGATGAGAGTAAATATTGTAAAGGCTAAACATTTAGATAGAAATATTGAACACACTGCTGGGTGCAACAGCAGTACAACGGTAGGAAAATAAATCTGCATGTAAACAAAATGGTCAATATAGGAAATTCAATTGAACAGTGAATGACTTCCACCAATTTGGTACTAAGGATAAGGATAATTCCTATAACAGGTCCGTTCATGAAAGTCCTTACGGTCTTGTTTCCAATGAGGGCCTGTGAGCAATTAGGGGTTAAGAGTCTTGCTCAGGGACAAATTTCATTTCATCGACACATTTGCTGGCCTGCCTATAATAGAACAGGGTGCGAGGCAGGAAGGACAACGCTCCTACAGTATGTCTATTACATCTTCATCAGGACCTGATTAATAGACACATCAGGTCATCTGACTTGACAAAGATGTAATACAGTGGTTCTCAACCTTTTCAGGCCGCGACCCCCCAAAATAATCATATTTGAACTGGGGACCCCCCCAAAATAATCATATTTGAACTGGAGACCCCCCCAAAATAATCATATTTGAACTGGTGACCCCCCAAAATAATCATATTTGAACTGGAGACCCCCCAAAATAATCATATTTGAACTGGGGACCCCCCAAAATAATCATATTTGAACTGGGGACCCCCCCAAAATAATCATATTTGAACTGGAGACCCCCCCCAAAATAATCATATTTGAACTGGAGACCCCCCCCAAAATAATCATATTTGAACTGGTGACCCCCCAAAATAATTATATTTGAACTGGTGACCCCCAAAATAACGCCTCGCGTTGTGAACTTGTAGATCTGCTACATTCACTAATGTTGCCTCTTTCCTATATTATTTGACAATTTGGCCAATGTTTGACCAGTTTTTATTGTATAGTTTGTTTGGGGACAAATTTCATTTCATCGACACATTTGCTCTTCTGCCTGGAATCGTACCTGGGGCAACCAGGGCCTCTGGCTCCCTAGGCGGGCTCACTAACCACCCAGCTATGGCCGCCCCGGTACTGATCACAGAGAAATGCAAGCTCTAGCAGCAAGGTCATCAAATAAGACAATGATATTAAGTCCACAGAAATAATAATAATATCTTGTCAACAGAAGACACTGGTGTCTGAAAACTGAATCGACAAGAAAGAGGCAGATAAGAAAACAGTCAAATCAGCCGGGGCAGTACGGCCAGGGCATTAAGGCCACTGTGGCCCAGGGCAGATCGTTTTTTGGAAGGGCATAAAGGCCAATATGAGGGCTAAACGGCGGCCGTGGCCTCCATGAAATTCCTGCCCTGCCCCTAGAATGCCTCTAGTCTCCAGTACAAACCCCACTGGGGGGACATTTTGAGCTGCAAGACTGCCAGCCAGTGGGTTTTAATGCAGTAGTCAGCAGCTTGACTTTCTGTGTGTGGATTCAGACAGTAATCCAAAATAAGTCTCCCTTTGCTGTGGTTTATTATTAGGCTGTATACCAGCGGCGTTAAAGAAGATGGAGGGTGTGCACACAGCACACACAATGTGTCAAAATGAGATGAAATTATGTCCAAGATACACTTTAACTTGAACATTATGCATAAGCAGGTACATTTTGTACTGACAGACCTGCTTTTATGAAATGCTGTCGTTTCTGTTGAGACGTTTCCCCAGTCTTCATCATCTGACCCAGTTGTTCCCAAACGCGTTAGCTCAAGACCCAAAAGAGAAATTAGATGTTTGCCCGGGACACAAACTAGTGAAAATAGCAGATCAACAAGCTTGTGGATCTGCTATTTTCACTACCTCTTAAACGCTATTTTTAATTTATTTATGGAAATTATTGCGAACGCAGCGTTAGGAGGCGCGCCGAAGTGGAGCTTACTATGACACCGTGCTCGGCTTGTGTGTGTCTCTGTGTGCACTATTGTGTGCACTGCCTGTGTGCAGCCAAGTAAATGTCCAATATAGACGTACCATACATCAAAATGAAAGGTCTTTGAAAACTGAACACACCTGTCAAGGTTGCGTTTAAGCCCGCCCCTTCCCCCGGAAGCCACGCCCCGGAGAAGGCTCCTAAAAACTCCCCATTGAAACCCCATGTTAAATGAAAAGTGCCCGAATCGCTCCCAAACTTTCTACGGTCTACGAACAAATACTTTGGGCTCAGATTTTGGTTCCGCCCCCCGGAAGTGGGTGAAACAGGCACTTCAAACACTTTGTTGATTTGTTCAAAACCATTCAAAGTTTTTTTTCTGTGAATTTGTATTTCTCTAAGATGCTCCTTTTAACGCAGAATTTCTTTGTATTTTTTTTTTACATTTTATTGGGTACTTTTTTTTAAATACATTTTTTTCATTATTTTTTTTTTTTGCGTTCGCTTCCCGCGTTCGCGCGTCTTACTTGTTAGATTTTTTAAATTTTATTTATGAAATAATTTTGAAAAATGTTGGAATAGTTTTTAGTTCATGAAAAGTTGACTTTTTTTGTTTAAACTTTTAAATCATTTGAAATAATAATAATATATATTTTTAATGTAGGAAATGAAAAAGGGGATATTTACCCGCAACCCATAAAAATGTGTCCAAGACCCAAACACGGGTGCCCAACCACTGTTTGACAATCTAACAAACAAACCCCAATGACGACAGCATACATCGAATTGCCAACAGCTTATCTGAAGATCTCACATTAAAGTATTACACTATTTATATTAAAGTATACACTATTTATATTAAAGTATACACTATTTATATTCAAGTATACACTATTTATATTCAAGTATACACTATTTCTAATGTCATTTCTGTCATTTAAGCCCTCATGGAAACACAGAGCGAGGCACAGACAGTAACAACAGGTAATGGACACCCCCCCCCCCCACCCCAACCCCAAGCCCCCTCCTAGGAGTAGTTGACAATCACCGGTTCCTCTTATAGTCCAGGCTAATTGCTCGTTGTAGTTGTGATCATACATGGCAATCAACCACGACTGTATAATAAAAATCATAATAATTCATGTAAAACAATCACCTGTCACTTTGATTTTACTATAGCTCAATTGATTTTCTTAGAACATTATAGAGCTTCCAAATAATGGCTACTTACAGTATATAGCATTAATAACCATGCAGTGTTAAGCATTAACCACTTCTCAGACACAGCTTAAAGATGTATCAGTATTAGGCTGATGATTTCCTATTCTGACTGATGTGACCAAATCCTGTGTCAATAGCATACAACACACTGAAGCTAATTATGTGGAAGTTACCAACGAGCCACTTGACCACTTAACCACCGAATAAATTCTACATTATTAAAAAAGTAGCGGAACTACAAGCTCACAACGCGGCACATCACGTTGTAGATCAGCTATTTTAGAAAGATTTTTTGAAATTGTTTGATTTTCTATTCTCACATGCACAACGTTTAGATGCCAGGTTTAAAGTGGTTAAATGACAGCATGTCAAAAAATAAATAAATATTTAATTATATTATATTCTATATTTAATAAATACCCTTTTTTTGCGGTTTTCAAACATATGTTTTGACACAGAATCAAATGGTCATGATTCACCAGGAACCTGGATGGCTTGGTTCCAGGCTTAACATAATTAACTATTAACTATTAATTCTTTTTGGAGATATCTATGGGGAAATGAATGGGCTTTATATCCGTGGAACCACAAAATGGCCGCCACTGCTATACCCTATTGTACGTCTTTGTTTGTCTGTTTTATTCCCAGGTGTCTCGTGTTGTAATCTGCCCAGGTGTTTGATGTTTGTTTGGTCCCATGTGTATGTATGTTTGCTCCTTAACTATTCAGCAAGGAACTTATTTCAGAAGGAAAGGACATCTACGTCATTTTCTCTGTCCAGCAATTCTCAGCTGGCAGATGTGTTGCACTGGGAGGCAAACTGGATGGAATGCATTGAAGTCAATGACAGCCAGGTGGCCTCTGTACATGTTTTCTTTTTAATCACAAGTTTACAGTATTGTTAGGTTGTCAACACAGTTGTCCTGAGTTTCTGCTTCGTTCCTGCATCTGATAAATATCCCATTATACTGTAAATACCCTCTTTGGGTTTCGCATCATCACCAGTGTCTTAGCTCGTTCCTCTGAATGTGGGTCCTGTACCCCCACACTGTGAAAAAAGCAACGTTCCCTTGCTAGTTTAACCCATTAAGACCTGAGGCCTCTTCTACAAAATGTCTTCTAAATTCTAACAGTTTTTTGAAAAAATTGTATGTTACTATATCAGTGGTTCTCAAACTTTTTCATGTCAAGGACCCCGAAATGTATATGTATTTGGCCGCCGACCCCCATCTCAAAATATGTTGTTCCAGGGACCTCCCAGAAGCAAAGATTTGAGTTAAAAATGTTCGATTTCAAAGAATATAAATATATTAATTTGCACACATGTTCTTGATTTTTCAAAAATAGCAGATCTACAAGCTCGTAGCGCGGCACTCGGTGCCGCGCTATGAGCTTGTAGATCTGCTATTTTTGAATAGCCAAAGTGTAAAATAATGCTTTTTTTTTTAGCTCAAATCAAAAAGAGACACAGATCGTTCCAGATCTTAATGGGTTAAACAAAATAACTACATAGACAACTAAATCAGTTATGCTCACTGTGCAGTACATTGATTAGAATTACATCCTTCCAGACTGCTGCCTCCTCGTATCACCTGGTAGAGCAGAATAAATTGAGAGAGAAAACAGAGGTTCTGTTCCTTGGTTGAATGGAAATGAGTCCTGTAGTTTTAGGGCTGATTAAACTCCAATCAAACTTGACTGTGGTCAGTGTCAGTCTTTTCTGCCACTTTCCTCCATTTAGCCCTACAGGGCATGGAGAACTGTATACTGAATGATGGAGCCAAATACAATGCAATGTGTTTTAGTCCAGGGGTCTTCAACGTTTTCAGGCCAAGGACCCCCTAGCTGAGAGAGAGATGAAGCAGGGACCCCCTCTATATTGTCTAAAATTGGACCTACATAGGAGCTAAACGAACATCCGATTACAGATTTTACTTAGTCTGCTCTTTTTTCCCTCTACACCTATAGCCTCTTTGCCAAAAGGAGCTTGTAGATCTGCTATTTTCGGCTAATGTTGCCCTCAGAAAAGGAATTCTAGGGTTCAAGTGGTTAATGTAAAAAAAACGAAATCCTATCACACAAAGATTTGGTGGACCCCCTATAGTAGCTCTGAGGACCCCCTTGTTGAAGACCCCTGTTTTAGTGTATTGGAAAAAACTGCAGAGTGAAAAGTCTCCCCAGCTAGGCTAGATCTTTATTTGGGTCATTTATGTTATATTAGAATAATTATGGTGACAAGACCATACCCGGTC
Source organism: Gymnoscopelus microlampas (assembly GCF_963454915.1). NCBI lineage: Eukaryota > Metazoa > Chordata > Actinopteri > Myctophiformes > Myctophidae > Gymnoscopelus > Gymnoscopelus microlampas. The sequence goes on along the minus strand of NC_139959.1, from coordinate 35,835,934 downwards.
GACGCATCCGTGGGGGGATATGCGCACATGATCTGGCAACCCGGGAGGCGACATTGTTTGACACATAAACGCTAATAAGAAGCTGAGATTTGATGAAATTGAAAAACGGGCTTCACAGTTAAGTTCAGATGGTAATGGTCAATGGCTGTGTGCAAAATCAGAGCAATTGGTCCAGCCACTGAGGAGAACCGGGTTGTGACACCACTACAGAGGTTACTAGAATTATAGTAGGACTAGACCATACCCGGTCGACGCATCCGTGGGGGATATGCGCACATGATCTGGCAACCCGGGAGGCGACATTGTTTGACACATAAACGCTAATAAGAAGCTGAGATTTGATGAAATTGAAAAACGGGCTTCACAGTTAAGTTCAGATGGTAATGGACAATGGCTGTGTGCAAAATCAGAGCAATTGGTCCAGCCACTGAGGAGAACCGGGTAGCTTCACCTACCACTACAGAGGTTACTAGAATTATAGTAGGATATACTGTACGTGTTACCAAGGGTACACAGCACACCGGTCCTTGTGAGCCGCCTTCACCCTGAAGAAGGCAGCCTAGTCTGTCCGAAACGTTGGTGTTTTCTGTCTCTGTGTGTGTCCATGATAAAAATATTGGCATTGGCAGCTCCGAGTGTGCGGCTATATATACTCCTTTATTCTTCGATATATTTTACGTAACACTCGGCCACATCACCCCGGATCAACCTGTCCTGTTGTGCCTCATGTTTACCTCATTGCATACTGCTCATATGGTGTGCGTCCTGTGGTTTGCAGGCATGAGCGCATCCACACCAAGAAAGGCAGCCACATGAAGACGGAGAGCGGCTTTGATGAGGTGGACGACCTCGCCACCTTGGAATTTCTAGATGAGGTAAAAAAGATGATTTGTCAGCTTCTTATGGCTCTTTTCCACTAGTATTTTGATTGATTATTTAATTTTCGTGTGTCATTCGTGTATTGTCAAAAATGTCATGAGTCATAGTCAATGTGGCTAAACATACCAGACCGCCGGAATGGCCCTTTAACAGAGCCCAGAGACCAGCCCAAAAATGTATTAGTTGGTTATTGCCAGTCTGGTCTAAACCAGGGGTTCTCAAACTTTTTCATGTTAAGGACCCCCAAATTGATATATATTTGGCCACGGACCCCCATCTGAAAAGGTTTTGTGCCAGGGACCCCAAGAAGATCTAAATCTTCAATATTTTTCAAGAATTCTCAAAAATAGCAGATGTAGGCTACAAGCTCGTAGCGTGGCACAAAGTGACACACCGTGAGCTTGTACATCTGCTATTTTGTAATAGCCAACGTATAAAGTGGTTAAAATGATTGAGATGCAGCATTAACTATATACTTTTGCTGGGGACCCCCTGTAATCCCCCCCAAGGACCCCTGGGGTTCCGCGGACCCCACTTTGAGAACCAATGGTTCATACTTTACACTGACATGACACTGAGTCATTGTTGTTGTTTTAATATGTATAACATCTCTCACAGCTCTAAATCCCTGATCAGAAACCAGGAAAATATCTTTTGTGTTGTTTCCTTGAACCTTATAGTTACTCAGAGTGATATAATGTGTGTAACTCAGAACAGATGTTATGGTGCTGTTTTTAGTCTTAACAACAACACATCACTGCGCACTGCCTTCTTCCCAAGGCCCTTGTGTTGGATGGTCGTCGGCCGTTCTTTTCTTCTGCCGAATGAAATGAGTGACAAACGCACTGTGTTCTCGGTTTGTCCAAATCACACGTACTGTAGGGCGATTCATCAACGCTAAGCGTTCCTCTGACGTATTGACTGATACAACCAGGCTCACTTGCCAGCGGATATTTCCAGCCATCCTTCGAGATAGGAGGGAGTCCTGTTGTTGATGTACCTGTCTGGGGACATTAATCACTTTAAGCCTATAGGCCTATACTTTATTCACCTCTAGGGCTGTGCTTCTCAACATTTTTCTAGTCAAGGACCCCCAAATGTATATGTATTTGGCCGCGGACCACCCCATTTGAAAAAGTCTTGTGCCAGGGACCCCCAGAAGAGATTTATGTTAAAACAATTTCAAAATTATTAAAAGTGTTACAAACATTTTTGATATTTAAAAAAAAATAGCATACATACAAGCTCGTAGCACGTAGCCCGTAGACGGGTTGTGAGCTTGTAGATCTGCTATTTTTGAATAGCCAACATAAATGGATGAAGTGGTTAAATTTTAACCAAATGATTGTGTTTAACTACTTTTGTAGTTCATGTTAATGCTTGTTGTGCTTTTGGTGTTTTTCTTTTCTTTCTCAGAATGTAGTGACAGAACAGCTTCAGAGTCGCTACAGAAGGGACCAGGTCTACACCTATGTTGGAGACATCCTGATTGCCGTTAACCCTTTCCACAAGATGGACATATATACGCCTGAGGTCAGTGTGTGTTTCGTTAAGGTGTGTTTGTGCATGCGCAAAATAAAAGCATTATAAATGGACACGAAGTCCAAACTACAATGAAAATGCAATGCCGCATTTCACGTCCTATCCGGTGTGCCGTCTGCTTCAAATAACTTTATTGACATTGTCAACCAGTTTGTTAGGCCCTCCAGAAAAAGCGATTATGTGCATGATATGCGATTATATGCGCATAATTATGCGGGGTCACTTTTTCAAAAAGGGCGCAGCGCACAATTTGCGCTTATTTTCGCATGTTTTGCTACTTTTCGCATATTTCACATATTTCGCATATTTCCAATAACTAAGATTTGTGGGTACAATATATAATAATAGTGCCTCAGCGCTCCATTTCTTAAACCGTATGAAAATGTGAAAAGTACAGCACATGTCATGTTTCTCTCTGCCTCCCATTGCAGTACTCCAAGACCTACATAGGAGCTAAACGAACATCCAATCCACCACACATCTTTGCTCTGGCTGATCTTGCCTACCAGTCTATGGTGTCAGACAACGCTGATCAGGTAATGGGGTATTCAGGATATATTGATCCATGGTGGATGAGAAAGAAAACTAATTGCGAGTTCCTTTTTTTAAATTCTGATTTTGACAAATCAGAATTCACAAGCCATAGAATACCAAAGTCCTGACGTCACTCCCACACTACACCTGGGCCACAGAGTTAGTTCTTGTATTGGAATTCTGGTGTTATCATAGAAACGGTTACCATTAGATTGTTAGTTAGACATTGAGTTGTACTTTGTATCATTTAGATCTACCGTTTTCATAGTGGGGTACAGGGACCTCCTGGGGTTCCTACAAATGAATTAATTTGAAATTGTTTTAGTAAAAAAAAAAAGATAATGGATTGTTTGTCGATATCACCACGATGGAATGTAATTACATGTTTACCAAAACATCATTTTCATATCGCTGTGCTTTGGACAGAATAAATGGAAAGTGTGTTCTATGGCCTTTAGGTCAATTAGGGTCTGTGACTTGAAAATGTTTGAAATTAGTTTTGTCTCTGTCGGGTGGAAACATATATCTCCAAAACTGTTACTTTTCACGATTCTAATTAAAAAATGGCAGAAGTAGCAGATCTACAAGCTCAAAACGCGTCGCTTCGCGCCGCGTTTCGAGCTTGTAGATCTGCTACTTTTGATGCTTTTGTGTGACGCTGTATTATGATCAAGTTAATTAACGAAAAAACACAAAAAGTTAGAATATGGATATAAGAGGTTTCTGTCCGACAGCAAAGAGTTATTATTACCGGTGGTAACAGTGAATCAGCAGCTGGACCCAGTCCAGTCTCTCTGCTTCATTTTAAGGGTGTAAGTGTTTTTTATATTGAATATTTAATTGGTATTTACTTATTTAATTTCATACTCCCTTTTTGTTATTTCGGCATATATGTAAACAAGGTCTCATTCCCTCAGAGTATTGTCTGAGACATGAATAAAAGGTTGAATGAATGAATGAATGTATATGTGCAGTGTATGATGATCAGTTTTGAATGAATTAATACATTGGTTCTCAAAGTGGGGTCTGGGGACCCCCAGGGGTACTTGAGGGGGTTCCAGGGGGTCCCCAGATAAATGATAGTTGGGAAATTGACCCTTATGGGTCTGTAACTCTTAGAGTGTACACATGGTACACTCTGAGAGTGTACAAATGGAACCAAATGGACCCGTTAGGGTTCATTTGGTTCCATTTGTACACTCTCAGAGTTAAATTAACATTGATTTTACTATATAAATTGGGGTCCCAGAGATAGAAATGCTATAAAATGGGGGTCCGTAGCCCACTAGCCCTAATGCATGTCAAACTGGGGGTCCTTGAAATTAAAATGGTTGAAAATCACTGCTAGAGCCGTAAAAATCTTCTCTTATGGGGGTCCTTGGCATATCTTAAATGGGGGTCCACGGGCTAATAATTGTCAATTTGGGGTTCCTTGAGAAGAAAAAGTTTGAGAACCACTGAATTAATAGATGGATGAATGAATGAATGTGTTTCTATGTACAGTGCATGGTGATCAGTGTGTTTCTATGCACAGTGCATGGTGATCAGTGTGTTTCTATGTACAGTGCATGGTGATCAGTGTGTTTCTATGTACAGTGCATGGTGATCAGTGTGTTTCTATGTACAGTGCATGGTGATCAGCGGGGAGAGTGGAGCAGGGAAGACAGAGAGCGCTCATCTGTTGGTGCAGCAGCTCACCGTGCTTGGAAAGGTCAGTCTTCTATTAGAATCAGAGTTACTTTATTTGTAGGTATGTACTGTATGTACTGTACTGCACAGTATGTAGTACAGTAGAGGATTCACTGTTTGGACTTAGTCCAAAATGGGTTTGCAGTCACATAAACTCTAATAACAATGCCTGGATGTTCAGAGAGTGCTTCTGTAGGTGCTGGTCACGAGTCACTGCTCTTTGATTATCAGAGTTAGAATAGAATTTGAAAAGAGGTTAATACAACCAAAAAACTATCACTTGGAGTTTAAAGAACCTTTTATTTGTTGTTTGTTGTTCACCTCCATGAACAGCGACTGTAACTATTGATTTAATCTTCAAAGGACAAGTAAATGGTAAAGGTCAGAATATACATTTTCAGGAACCACCACATTTTCATCCAATCAGAAACCCAATTATCAGCTTCAGTTGTATAGTGTTCCAGTTTCGATGTTGTCTGCTCATTATTTTGTGTTTCATCACATCAAATGTACCTTGTTTATCCTCTCTCTCCTGTTTGAGTTCTCTCTCCTTGATTGGATGAAATTGGTAAAATAAATTGGTCCCGACCTGAAAAATGTGCTGTATATGTACCCTGGAAACCAGACTAATCTGCCAGAGACAAAAAATGCCTCATAATGGCACAGTAGCACACTATTGTGGTACATTCTTTTAAGCAGATTTTTTAAAAAGCATTTGTTTGATCCCTCCCCGGTTACTTACTGTATATTATTAGTTTATTAACTCTATATATTCTATGTGCAGGTATATATGAATGTATATACTGTATGTGGCTTGTTCAAAATCGGGCTGTATTATGAGTTGCTGGCTGGGCATACACTGGAATGTTTTTTTTTTTTTTTTTTTCCCATGTGGGATGGGTCAAGAAATTGTCTGGATACGGACATAAAATATTCATTCATTCATTCATTCATTCAACACCATATCTCCCCAAGTTACTTACTATCACAGATTGACTGTTGTGATGGTTTTATTCAGGCCAATAACCAGACGCTCCAGGAGAAGATCCTGCTGGTGAACGGCCTGGTGGAGGCGTTCGGGAACGCCTGCACCGTGATCAACGACAACTCCAGCCGCTTCGGCAAATACCTGGAGATGAAGTTCACCAGCGGAGGCACCGTGGTGGGAGCGCAGATCTCTGAGTACCTCCTGGAGAAGTCCAGAGTCATCCACCAGGCTGGGTAGGTAGCACGCATACAGAAAAAGAATGGTTCTTAAATAGTTAGAATCATCAACTACTAAAGAACCATTCTGATCTAGTGAATGGTTCTTCATGTTCCTTCATCTAGTTCTAGAGAACCTTTTTTTTGTCAAAGTTCTTTGAGGAACCTTTAAAATCTTAAACCATGTCTTAATAGGCAGATGTTCATCGAAAATAGGTGCGACGCGTCGTGAGCTCGTAGATCTGCTATTTTTGACAAACACTACAAAAACTGTTCTACAATGGCAGTTGTAGAACTGCTATTTTCGACAAACCAAAAAGCGGTCCGGGAAACGCATCTGCTATTTTTGAACATTTAAAAAAAGTGTTTGAAAAATGTTGAATCATTTTTAATTCATTAATTTCAAAACCTTTATAGATGGGGGGGGGGGGGGGGTACGTGGCCGAATACATATCAATTTGGGGGGTCAAAAAGTTTGAGAACTACTGATTTAGGAGGCATTTATAGAATCGGCCATATAGTATACATGACTGACGTCGGAACAAGGCCTATTTTCTTAGCCTGTTGGCAAGGGATCAGTTCGTTATGGACTCTCTCTCAAGGGCGCCGATACTGTGGGTGCCTCGGGGCTAAAGCACCCAGGCGAAATGACGAGCACCGTCGAGGGGGGCGCGCAGCGCGCAGCCGCGCGCTCGTACTCGCGGCGCGCTCCCATTTGTTTATGTTTGGCCGGCTCCAGGCTGTGTCTTCACCTAGCAGGTAATTAAACCGAAATTAAAGTTACAAAACCCCCCCAAAAAAGTAACATATCCGCCCAGAAACCAAAAATGTTTGCATGCGCGCGTGCGTGAGTGCCAGGTAGCGCACCTAATAGAGCTGACAAATATCGGCGCCCCTGCTCTCTCTCTCTCTCTCTCTCTCTCTCTCTCTCTCTCTCTCTCTCTCTCTCTCTCTCTCTCTCTCTCTCGTTCTCTCTCTCTTCAACTGCATCAGCTTTCATTAACTTGACTTCCTCCTGCAGTTCAGTGAATCTATCTTTTATTTTCATTATTTTTTCTCTTGGGAGTACAAAGGTTCAAGTGGAAGGGTCAAGTTTATTTCCTGTTTGATCAAAGATTGTATCTCTGCAAAGTGTCTTGGATCTTCAAAGGGCAATTAAGGGCAGGCTGGAGTATATCATTAGAAGGCAGAGACACAAAGGACTGGAAGGCTTGTATTGAACATACTACACAATGTTCTTGTTTCTGTAATGAATTTCGATTCCGGTCGTACATTCTGTCATCTGAGGAGCAACGACAGTGACATGATGAACAAAGACGGCCAGCCGCTTGATATTTTGTGATTTTCCTCCTCCAGACAGGACCTTATAATCTTGTACTAAAATAGCAGCCCCTGGGTGTTCCTAAATAACATGTTTTTGGAGTATCTGACAAGAACAATTACGAACAATTTTGAAGGCAACAAATGATGTTTACATTTCGAACTTTGTTTGGTTGTTTATTTTGTCATTTATTTTCAATTGCCGCAACTCATCTTGGGGTATTGTGAGCAGACTTGTCCAAGGCTCTCAAACCTTTTAATTTCAAGGACCCCCATAACTCTGCCAATGTACACATTTGTACACTCTCAGAGTTACATACCTGTAAGGGTCCATTTGGAACCCCTTCAAGGAACCCTGAGGGTCCCTGCATGGACTCCACTGTCCTAGTTTTTTTTGTAATTACACAATGGTATCCGATTGGTACTCTGTATCGACCGATACGCAAGGATTATGGATTCGGTATCATCGGTATGTCTAGTTAATATTTCAGCAGCACTAAACGGATCACATGGCGAGCATGTTGAAAAATGTGTGAGCATGAAGCCTAACATGGGTCAAAGTCGGTCTTTGAGACGATAAACAAAAATCTACACAACAGGTTACTGTAGGTCAGGGCTATAATATTGGGAGAGAATGCATCGACCGCCCCCTAAAATGCTTGATATTATTATTATTATAGTCGATCTCCATTGAGATCAAAAGATACCATGCACGCCTGCACTGAATATATGATATTGTAGCGATCCATCACTGTATCTCTCCAATGTCACAAAAAAAATTACTTTGCAAATAATGGGATTCCAATAGTTTTCATTAAGTTTGCGTGGACTGAATTTCTGATATAATAAATAAATAATAAAGGGCCCTTGATGATGTCATTTGTCCATGTGTGATCCACCCTATTGAATGTATGGAATGCATGTGCTAACTAAAAACAACGTAATACCCATACCCTAGGTGGGGTTGGCGAAAGGGCCTACTCTGTGTGGAGTTTGCATGTTCTCCCCGTGTCTCCTAGGGTAGTTACAGTTTTTCACTATTGTTAACACACGTTTCTCAAAACAATAACGGCTTTCTCAAAACTGCACACACAAAACTGAAAACCTCACACACAAAATGCTAAACCCTACAGTCCCTTTGCAAGATGACTCTTTGCCATCAAATCTTTTAACTTGTTCACAAAATGGAACTTGTGTTTTCATTTGGTACACACAGCCATATTTTCAAATGACACACACATACCATTCATTACAGTACACACAACTAGCATGTGCTGCACACTACCAAACATTTAGAGCACACTGCAGGGCAAAATTGAAAACACAATCATAGAAATGGAACACACCATATGAATGATAATGACTCCAGAGAATGAGCCATTTCTCCTTTTGTAAAATGACTCAGTGTAGGCCTACTTTTTTCATAGTCAAACATAAAACAAAACACAAATATGCAGCCAAAAAAGTTGTATTTCCTTACATGATTTAGGGCATCATGCCTCCAGTTCATGTCTGGCCAGAGGGCCTCATCCACATCATAGGCAATGTTCTCCCTGTCCAAGCAGCGTTGGAAGAAAGCCCTGACAGGCCTCAACAGTGATTTTCACGATTTTTGTATAATGACATTTTTCGATTTTGAATTGGAAAAAAACATGTTTTCATTGAGAATCGTTTGTTTTGAAAAAATCGGAAAAGAATCGGAATCGTGACCCCAAGAATCGAATCAGCCGTCGCCACAAGCCTCCTCTATGGCCTGGAGCAGTGGGACCCGGCTCTGTGGGTTCCGTTCATATACCTTGCACCTCCAAGCTGAAAAGAACTCTTCAATGGGATTCAGAAAAGGAGAATAAGGTCGAAGGTACAGAACGGAAAAAATTGGGTGGTCCTGGAACCACTCACGCACTGGAGCAGCCCGGTGGTGCAAATTGCTCACCAGACCTGAATGTTTAGAGATTTGACTATTTATGTGTTGTAGGTTGATGCTTTGAGATTTTGCGTGAGAAGTGTGTGCAACAACTGAACATTGTGTGTAGTGTTTGGACAACAAGGTGATAATGTAATTGACATCAGAGTGTAAAGAAGGAAAGTCAGAGTCTATTGCAGATAAGGGAGTGTGAAGTAGTGCCAAATTGGGTCGAGCGATTAGTACATGAAGTTAAGGTTGTGAAAATTGTGCCGAATTTTTGCTTTTTGTCTGTTAACAATAGTGAAAAACTGTAATACCCTCACAAAAACATGTAGTAATCCTGGTCACTATACTGCCTCCCCCTGGTCAGCTGGGGCGCCTGATGGAGGGGAAAGGAACTGGTTGGAATAACGTGTTCCTTCTACGCGCTACGTCCAACCAGGGAAACTCTCCCCTGTCAGGTGACAAGAAGGTCAGTTGGCTCTCATGCATTGAAGGAGGTATGAGCTCTGCCCTGGCCTCCCTAGGCTGGTGGGGGGAGTGTAGTGCCCAGGATCACTTAGCAAATTGGCACCGGGTGAAAAAAAGGGTTACAAAATCGAGGGATAAAAATTATAGTAAAAAAGAAAACAACGTAATACTTCCTAAGGTTAATACGAGCATCAAATCAATATTTTAAATATGTTTTATTAGCACATGCATTCCATAGGGATGGACCACACATGGGCAAAATGACATCATCAACTTCAGACGGGAGCAGTCCCTATTGAGTGAATGATGAACTATTTCTAAAATAGTTTATTTTTTTTATTTTAGTTACATAGGGCAATTATTATGTATATAAAGGCATATAAGGCTTATTAGCCAGGGATCATTTTAACAACAAATGCAGCACTGTTCTGCTTTGTGCAGTACATTGGAACTTCCTTTTGAAAAAGCGCTATACAATTATCTATCATTATCTTTACAGCGGCGAGAAGAACTTCCACATCTTCTACTACATCTACGCCGGCCTGGCGGACAGGAAGACGCTGGCCCACTACAAGCTCTCTGACAGCAAGACTCCTAAGTAGGTTTGACATTCCTTTAACCTTCTTCTCAAACACCATTATTTCCTCCTCATGTATCAAACTCACTCCCCTATATACTTCCCGAGACCCCACCTTACTCAACTTGACCTTGTTCTGTGTTTCCCTCATTCTGTCCTGCAGGTATCTGTGCAACGAGCACATTAAATTAGGGCCTGACATTGTAAGCAACGCTTTCTACAAGGAGCAGTTTGATGCAGTGGAACAGTGTTTCAAAGTCATCGGATTTACCCTGGAGGTAACCCAAGCACCAACACGGACATTTAATTACTGGTTATAGAAGCTAAAAGAGGGCTCTCTCTGCAGATATGTATAGGGCACCAAGCAGTATATGCACACTCTTAACCCATTAAGACCTGGGACGCATCTGTGTACACTTTGGCTATTCAAAAATAGCAGATATACAAGCTCGTAGCGCGGCACCGAGTGCCGCGCTACGAGCTTGTAGATCTGCTATTTTTGAAAAATCGTGAAAATGTGTGCAAATCTTTGAATATATATTGTTTTAAAGCAAACATTTTTAACTCTATTCTTTTCGTCTGGGGGGTCCCCTGGAACAAAATATTTTGAGATGGGGGTCCGCGGCCAAATACATATCATTTTGGGGGTCCTTGGCATGAAAATGTTTGAGCACCACTGATATAGAAACATACGTTCTTTTTAGAATACTGTTGGGATTTAGAAGACATTTGTAGAATCGGCTTCAGGTCTTAATGGGTTAATTTATGCACCTATAGTATGTACCTGGATAAGTGCATGTGCAAGTATTTAACCTGAACCTCTTAATCCATTGAGACCGGGAACGCATCTGTGTCATTTTGAGATTTCTTTGGCTCTTCAAAAATAGCAGATACACATGCTCAAATACAAGCTCACATATTAGCTTATAGATCTGCTATTTTTGAAAAGTTGTGAACATTTGTGAAAATCTTTGAATATATATATACTTCTTTTAAAGCAAACATTTTAAAATCAAATCTTTGCTTCTGGGGGGGTCCCTGGAACAAAACATTTTGAGATGGGTGGGTCCGCGGCCAAATACACATCTAAAAATGTTTTCTAAATCCTAACGGTATGTTGCTATATCAGTGGTGCTCCAACTTTTTCAAGGACCCCCAAAATTATATGTATTTGGCCACAGACCCCCATCTCAAAATAATTTGTTCCAGGGACCCCCAGAAGCTAATTTGGAGTTAAAAATGTTCGCTTTAAAAATATATATTTTCACAAATTATCACGGTTTAAAAAAAAATTGCAGATCTACAAGCTCGGCACCTTGTGCCACGCTATGAGCTTATATATCTGCTATTTTTGAATAGCCAAAGAAATCTTAAAATGACACAGATGATTTCCCGTTCTTAATGGATTAAAGGAAAGAAATCAAGTTTTAAAAACTACTATGAATGCATGGCGGCTTGCTGCTATGATATGCTACGCAGCTACGGGAACATGTGGCCTGTTAACCCATTACGACTGGGAACGCATCTGTGTCATTTTATGATGTCTTTCACTATTCAAAAATAGCAGATATACAAGCTCATAGCCGCGATTTGAGCTTGTAGATCTGCAATTTGTAGAGAAATCGTGGAAAATCTTGTACAAATCGTGTACAAATCTTTGAATATAATATTTATGTTTTAAAGCAAACATTTTTAACTCCGATCTGTGCTTCTGGGGGTCCCTGGACCAACATATTTTGAGATGGGGGTCCTTGACATGGAAAAGTTGGAGCACCACTGATATAGCAACATACTATTAGGATGTTAGGATATTACTACTTAGGATTTAAAAAACATTTTTAGATATGTATTTAGACCACGGACCTCCATCTCAAAAGGTTTTGTTCCAGGGACCCCCCCAGAATCAAAGATTTTAGTAAAAAATGTTCGCTTGAAAAAATATGTATATATTCAACGATTCGCACACATTTTCACGATTTCTCAAAAATAGCAGATCTACAAGCTCATAGCGCGGCACTCGGTGCCGCGCTATGAGCTTGTAGATCTGCTATTTTTGAATAGCCAAAGAATTCACAAAATGACGTAGATGCGTTCCCGGATTGAATGGGTTAACCACATCTCGGAGGCTAGTGGAGCCCAGAGAACTGATTGCCTTTGGGACCTGCACGTCAATAGCACTTATCCTGTAATGAATCACTTGGCAGTGCAGTGCTGCTGGAGCTGACTCCTAATATTACACTTCTGGACTGGAAGTTATTCAAATTGCAAAGCGCATCTTAAAGTGTACAACTGGTGGTGATTTAATTGATTTGGAAGTATACTATATATAGCTTTTGAGACAGAAGTTACCCATTATGGTAGCATAGAGGTTGCCAGCGTTCAGTCCCCCGATGACACTGACTCTGTACAATAAAAAATCACACCCAGTGTGAAGTGGGCGGTTTGTGGTCATCACAACATGACTCACTTTAAAAAAAGGATAAATGATTTTTTTTAAAGTCCATACTGCTATTCATAGGGCTGCACATGTGTCATGTGTTTCGCTAGCCAATCACAGTCCTGAATTTGCAAAGTCAGCCAATCACATTACAGTTAGTGGTGATGACACTAGCTGTAATGTGATTGGCTGATATGAAAAAAGTAGGGGGTACACAATTTTTTTGGTCTGTGTCCAAAACTCACTTATAGGGGGCGGCTACACCGCCCCAAAAATAAGACATGACTTTACATGTATCAGGATGATAAGAGCATGTTGAACGGACAGCTTTGCCACTTGAATATCTCTGGTGTTGGGCAGAAACCAACTAAACTGCCCACAAAATGTTAACTTAACATCGGTCGATTATATCAATTTATCGTTGATTAGTCACCTTTACAACGAGGTACAGCGTGTAAAGATCGGGCATTCGTGGAATGAACAACCCAGCTAAACGTGTGGGTAGCGCCTAAAAGAAAATAGCCAAAATATCCCAATATGCTTCTGTTGGTAATCACTCTTGTAACACCAGCTTCACTTGCCCTATTGCACGGGCCTTATCCTGAAGGGACAAACGTGGCATCTTTCCTTGGGAGCAGTGTTACTGCTTGGAGCATCAACACAAACTCGACAAAGTTGCAGAACCCATGCTCAGGTGCCAGTCACACACCTGTGACTGGTTTTGAGCGACCTGCCAGGAAGTTAAGTTTCCGAACTTTTTTGTGGTCAGTTATGTCCAAAATATTAGCTTGTCAGGAAATGGGAAAACAACACAACCCTGCCTCATCAGACTTTATACAGTGTCAGATACTTGAACGTGTTCTTATATTATCATCACTTTACCCAAATACAGCTCAAGTGGAGTTGGGAGGTTTTTGACCATTAATGTGGAAATAGTTGTTTTGTCCATCATTGATTATTAGAATAACAAAGTCAGAGGGGAAAAAAACCTGAGTTTGAGTCGGATGGCTCGACCGACAGTTTGAGGATCCAATGGAGTTAGTCAGAAGCACTTTTTAATACTTTTCGTTGGTTCAATATTTGTAAAACCCACACACAGACACACATAAAGGGTGATCAATAGCACTGATTTATTGAAGAAGAAAAACAAGTTGAAAAACTGAGATAGCTGGTCTGTCCCCGACAGCGACAATATGCTACTGGTGACAAGATACTGCATAGTATTTATGTCCCTATAAATCAATACTAGGCCTACAGTACAGTAGCTGGGGGGGACGGGGGGTACCCAGCGTTGCCCAGGTTATTGTGTTGTGGTGAAATAAGGTGAAACAGGGTGATGTATTGTCCGCACACATTGTCAGAGACTCTGAAGTCAGTCTATGATGTACTGTAAGTGTTATGACACCAGTACCAACTGTGGAGAGTTTTGGGGATATGTATGTTCTGTGGATGTAATATTATCCTTACTTACCAGACAGACAGACAGACAGACAGACAGACAGACAGACAGACAACTTCAACATTATTATTATAATGTTAAAGAAGATGCACCGTATCGGGTGTCATACCCTGTTAACCCTGTACCATTAAGACCTGAGACCGATTCTACAAAATGTCTTCTAAATCCTAACAGTTTTCTGAAAAAAAAACTATGTTTTTATATCGGTGCGGTGGTTCTCAAACTTTTTCATGTCAAGGACCCCCAAAATTATATGTATTTGCCCACAGACCCCCATCTCAAAAATATGTTGTTCCACGGACCCTCAGATTTGAGTTAAAAATGTTTGCTTTAAAAGAATATAAATATATTAATTTGCACACATTTTCACGATTTTTCAAAAATAGCAGATCTACAAGCTCGTAGCGCGGCACTCGGTGCCGCGCTATGAGCTTTTATATCTGCTATTTTTGAATAGCCAAAGTGTAAAATAATGCCTTTTAGCTCAAATCAAAAAATGACACAGGACACAAAACATGAATTTACACACAACACTGATAGTCAATGAAGTTATCTATGAAATGTATGAAAAAGTTTAATCGGCAACACAATTATACAATATGTAGTGGTGGGGGGGTCCCTGCTTCATCTCTCTCTCAGCTTAAGGGGTCCTTGGCCTGAAAAACGTTGAAGACCCCTGGATCTACAGTATATATGTCCTTCTGTCCCACAGGAGCTGGGCAGTGTGTACGGCACCCTGGCAGCCATCCTCAACATAGGAGATGTAGAATTCACTCCGGTCGCCACTGAACACCAGACCGACAAGAGCGATATCTCCAACAGCTCTGTCCTGGAGAACGGTGAGACCCACATGGTTTACTTTGAGTAAATGTACTTAGTTACTTACTTACTTGGTTACATTTTCCCTTTAACCCATTAAATCCGTGAACGCATCTGTGTCATTCTTAGATTTCTTTGGCTATTCACAAATAGCAGATATACATGCTCTTAGCGCTATGTGCTTGTAGATCTGCTATTTTTTGAAAAATCTTGAGCATTTGTGCAAATCTTTATATACAGTACTGTATATGTTTTTTTTAAGCGAACATTTGTAACTCAAATCTTTGCTTCTGGGGGTCCCTGGAACAAAATATTTTGAGATGGGGGGGGGGGCGTCCGCGGCCAAATACATATCTAAAAATGTTTTCTAAATCCTAACAGTATGTTTCTATAGCAGTGGTACTCCAACTTTTTCATGTCAAGTACCTCCAAAATGATATGTATTTGGCCACGGACCCCCATCTCAAAATATATTGTTCCAGGGACCCCCCAGAAGCACAGATCGGAGTTACAAATGTTCGGAATTAAAACATATACATATATATTATATATATTCAAAGATTTGCACACATTTTCATGATTTCTTTTTTTTAAAATGGCAGATCTACAAGCTCATAGCCGCGCTATCTGCTATTTTTGAATAGCCAAAGAAATCTTAAAATGACACAGATGCGTTCCCGGTCTTAACCCTTTAAGACTGGGAACGCATCTGAGTCACTTTAGATCTTTTGGGCTATTCAAAAATAGCAGATATACAAGCTCATAGCGCGGCACCGAGTGCCGCGCTATGAGCTTGTAGATCTGCTATTTTTGAAAAATCTTGAGAGAAAAAAAAGAAAAAAATCAAAAAACTGTTAGGATTTAGAAAACATTTTTAGAATCGGCCTCAGGTCTTAATAGGTTAATAGATTAACATGGAAGTATTGTCAGCGAGGCAGTTTTTCCAGAGTCTGTCTAGACAGGGGGGTTATCTGTTTGATGTGATGGATGAGGAGGAATACAGTACAGTGCATGCTGGACCAGACGCTGCAGCTAGGTCTCTCTCTACTAGATATCATGCTTTTTTTGCTGACCGCCAAACTAGCCTGTGTGTTATCTCTCTTTTTCCATGAATAATGGAGTCATTTCTGTCTGTTTGTCAAAAGACTGGCTGTATACATATTTGTGTGTTTTATGTTGGTCTGTAATACGCTGAACGCACAGTGAGTAATGGCTGCACATTCATCATCGTTGACATGAATATGTTTTTTTTTTTTTTTTTCTGTGCTTGTGCCCAGTGGTCTAAAGTAACTAAGTACATGTACTCAAGTACAATTTTTAGGTATTTTTACTTTACTGGAGTATTACCAATTTTCTTTATTTTTACTTCTACTCCACTACATCTCGGATCCAAATATTGCACTTTTACTCCACTACATTTATCTAGTTACTAGTTACTTTGTAGATTTTGATTATTATTACAAAATTAATCACTTCAGCCCTATATACATTTCGGCCATTTGAAAATAGCCGAGCTTGTAGATCTGCTATTTTCAAAAGATTTGTATACATTTGAAAACTTGAAATGGGACATTCCGTTTAACGAGTACTTTTACTTTTGGTACTTTAAGTACATTTTAATACCAATACTTTTGTACTTTTACTCAAGTAAATTTAGAATTCCGAACGTTTACTTGTAACGGAGTACTTCTACATAGCAGTATCGATACTTTTACTTAAGTGAAAAATGTGAGTACTTTTTCCATCACTGCTTATTGCCCCCTCTAGCGGCGTCCCTACTGTGCATCCGCTCCGAGGAGCTCCAGGAGGCCTTGACCTCCCACTGCGTGGTGGCGCGAGGCGAGACCATCGTGCGGCCCAACACGGTGGAGAAGGCGGCGGAGGTGAGGGACGCCATGAGCAAGGCCCTGTACGGACGCCTGTTCAACTGGATCGTCAACCGCATCAACTCCCTGCTGCGGCCCGACAGCCAGCCGGGGTGAGATGTTAAAAAACTGCAGATTCCCACTCCCAATGTTCCGCTGTAATCTGAAGACTTACCTCTTTTAGAGTTCTCAAATTCTGCCCGAACCTGACCCTACCCGACGTAGGTAAACGTAAACCGGACGTTTTCGGGCCGGGCCCAAAATCTATGCCAATTAGTCGGGCGGGGCCGAGCCTCGGGTTCCGTGAAGAAAAAAAAAGATAAACAAATGTATTACCCCGAAAAATAAAATGTTAACTGCCCCTTGTGGCCTAACAGTAAGGCAGACAGAAACAGTGGATGTGTTGGATGCAGCTCAAAGTGAACTTTACTCAGGGATCTAGTTTGTCGCGTCCGACCTTCCTAGCCTGTGTTATCAAAGAAAAAGGGGCGACAAAACTCAATCAAAAATTGTCGATCGAAAATCAGCGAAAGTGTCCGTTTTCAAGATGCTTTGGCCATTATCTCTGGAACGGAAGGTCCAATCTGCTCAGTTCAAAGCTTGTTGGATGCGTGACTTTGAGGACATTAAGCACTGAATGACACCTTTTCAGGCTTTGGGGGTTTTCGGGCCTAAAAGTATGGTAATGTTTTAGGCCGGGCCGAGCCTTGATTTTCAGGCCCGTTGAGAACTCTAACCTCTTCTAGTCTCGCGCAGCCAGACAACTATTCCACAATCTCGAGATGAGGTTCTCACCGATTATTACCCTTTTCCGCACATCGTATCCACAAAGTAAAGGTAGTCTGAGACACCTACAGATGTTTGCAAAATAGTTGCAAAGTAAAATGTTAAGCGACGGGTTGAAACAACCGTTTAAATGGCTTATTTAGTCGGCCTGTGCCATGTTTTCCCATTGCAGCCGAATCGGGAGCAGTATAGGCACCTGCTGCCGGTGGTTCTTCCGGGTTGAATGGAAAAACATGGCACAGGCTGACTAGATAAGCCATTTAAACGTTTGTTCTACTTCATTCCTTCTGACCGCCAGAGGCAGTGTTTTCAACACCTGGATATTCATCGCGCGCTCGCGCATAGGTCGAATATTAATACCAACAAAGTCACTCGTGACCTGTGTACACGCACGCCACCTATATAGGTGCGGTGGACACAGCGATCATTCTCTTTCATCTTTTCGCCTCCAAGAGGCGTAGGTCGATCAACTGCAGCTATGCATGGAGTCTCGCAACCGACACGGTTGGGGCTACGGATTAGTTCGTCCTCCAGAGACTGCGTAGTCTGCTTTATACATTGGATTACCCCGTTCATAGGGGCATCGGAAAGAACCGCAAAGGAAAAGAAAGGACGCATGTAGGAGCAGCCCTGCAGCGGTGAATGGAGCTAGCTTGCTAGCACTGAAGCTAACAACAATAGCAGCGTGAGCTTTAGCCCGCTGCACTGTTGTTGTTTGTCCTGACACGGATAGCTTGGAGCCATGGCTGTACATTGGCGACGGTGAGTGCATGTATTGGGCTGTGTTTACAGGGCTGGATAACATGTTTTTCTGAAAGAGAAAATATATAATGGAATGTGCATCTCCCTCTGCCGAAGCCATGGCGGGCGGACCACCGCCAAATAGCGTAAGCATTGAGTGTGTCTCGCTGAACTATTGCTTGTCGCTGGACGAAAGAAATGGAGAGTATTAGCGCTGAGAGTGTATCCCATTCTGCCGCTTTGAGGAACCATGTGCGGACCACCGCAACATAGCGTCAGCATTAGGAGTGTTTCCCATTCCGCTACTGCTTGTCGCTGGACGAAAGAAGGGGAAAGTATTAGCGTTCAGAGTGTATCCCATTCTGCCGCTTTACAACCACGTGCGGACCACCGCAACATGGCGTCAGCATTGTGAGTGTTTCCCACTCGGCTACTGCTTGTCGCTGGACGAAAGGAGGGTAAAGTATTAGCGTTGAGAGTGTATCCCATTCTGCCGCTTTACAACCACGTGCGGACCACCGCAACGTAGCGTCAGCATTGTGAGTGTTTCCCATCCACTGCTGCTTGTCGCTGGGAAAAAAAAAGAAGACTCATTGAGCACTGAGCTTGTTAAGGTGAGATCCCCATGCACACAAATCATAGGATATGTGAGAGACAGGCAGATATACACACTGCCTCCCTCAGGAATGCCAGTCTTGAGCCCTGTAAGGGGTCTTTCTAAGCGCCAGCGCCCATGTACTAGGACCTCAGGCGTCAAGAGGAGACGTCAGGAGTCCGTTGTCCCGCAAAGTGGACACAGGCAGCGGTGGCCTAGTGGTTAGAGGGGCGGCCTTGATACCGGAAGGTCCCTAGTTCGATTCCCCAATTCATCACATCAATCATGAATCACCGCTGAATAGCCCTTGAGCAAGGCTTCCATGCAGGGTCTGGCTGTAAATAAGTTTCGCACTTAGTCCAACACCCTGGGTAAACAACAAACTTTGCTTTGCTTTACATTGACCTCTGAGTTTGCTCAGATTGAGGCCCTTCTTCTCAACCTGCAGCCTGGGGCTCCCCGCACCGATGCTGTGCCCCCAGCGCATCCACTCCAGGTCAGAGATGGGAACTATGGCCATGATACTGTCGATGTTGCTGATCAACATGAGGACGAATTGCAGCCTTGGACTCCCACTTTGAGAGACCGCGGCAGAACCTGATTGCCTGATTAATGTCTCATAGGAGGTGCTCTCCCCTCGACGACATGACGGCGGTGGAGCCAGATTGACTGGTTAATGTGTCTCATAGGAGGTGTTCTTTCGCCTCGAAGGGACGACCAAAGCGTTAATGGGCGCAGTGGCGGAGAACTGGACTCCATCAAAGTACAAATACCTCGAAATTGTACTTAACTACAGTACTGAGTACATGTACTTAGTTACTTTACACCACTGTATGAGCCCTCTTCTGTGAATGTTTTGGCTGAGAGTGGTTCTCACTCTAACGCAGACATTCTATCTACCAGACATGTGGTGCTTGTTAGCTTGATTGCTGCAGCTAATAAAGAGCATCCAGAGTGTGCTTCACTCGGTCGTTATTGGACGATATACTGTGTACCTATTACTACATGTACTTGGTGCTATGCCCAGAGAATAACACACTACCGGACAGGTGTGTGCATACAGGTCCCAACTCAACTGAGCGCTTTAACACATGTTAAGTAGTAAACGCTGCTCAGTACTGACTTAAGCAGCATATTTTGCCTGTGATATAACAGGGATATGCCAATACTGCCACTGTGTGTGCTTAACCTCACAGTTTGAGTGCGTATCATAGCTGCTGCTATTCGGATTATACTGTTTCGGGCTTGGCAGTAAAATGGAATTATAATACTAGTATGGTTCAAGTGTGTCTCGCTTTGCCATCACTTGGTTATCATACTGTGTGTATTTGACACACACATGACATGACACTGTGGCTTGAGTGGTTCTCGCTCCTTGCTACGACGACGTTACATATTAGTAACATTGTACGCTGTGTACTGATAATCAATAAGCTTTGTTTATTGGCAGTGGAACCCCATTAGCTGCGGCTAAAGGACAGCCAGCAGCTATTCTTCCGGGGCTCCAAGGCAACGGAATGCATTAACAAGTACATAGGTACTTGACGCTGTAGCTTGAACGATTCTCGCTCTTTTGCTATGGCTACGTTATCAATAGCACTGACTGTATCTCGCTCTTCTGCTGTTGCCCACTAATACTGTGTGTACCTGGTACTCACTACTGCTATTCAACATATGCAGTATACTGTGAATACTTGATATCATTGCTTGAGTGTATGTCGCTCTGCTGCTATCCAGATAATACTATGTGCTTGGTAGTGCAATAGTCTTAAATAATGCTATATGGCGATTGAAGTGTTGCGCTTCGCCACTTCTTGACTATCATACTGTGTCCTTGACACTGTAGCCTGAATGATTCTTGCTTTCGCTACGGCTACGTCATCAGTAGTATTGAGTGTCTCACTCTGTTGCTGTTGCCCATGGATTATTGCAACAATTGCTGGTCCCCTCTGGTCCCAGAAGAGAAGGTCCATTACTTGCGCCAGTCATGTCCTGACTATGGTGCCTGACACAGGCTATGGCTGTGAATGTTTGGCTGATTGGCCAGCCATGGGGAGTACAGCCCAATAAGGCCTAGACCTAAGGCTAGTGGTTGATGCCAACATTGCTTACTTTACGTACATTACCTTACTGTAAGTCGATCCGGATTAAGAGCGCCTGCTAAATGCCTAAACTGTAAACATTGCTTCTCTGATGGTGTCACTAGATGAAGCTATTGATGACTGTTGCTTATGGCCACAGTGTTAGTCTCTGGTCTGCTACCTAGAGCCATGCCACAGCAGCTGGAATGGGATGTATTGGACATTCCCTTAACTACCTCGCCCTGGCCCTCCGGCATGCGAGTGTTGATGCGCAGACACAGCGCCTATACAGCGCCTATACAGCGCCTATCACTCTAGGCGTTTGCTTGCGTGATTAGGGAATCAGCAGACTGTCTACTTGCATAATGTCAGTGCCACGTGTGGCTTTTCTAAGGGGTGGCCATAACTGAGTGGTTAGTGGCCCGCATGGGGAGCCAGAGCCTCTGGATGTCCCGGGTGCGATGCCAGGCCAGCAATGGGTCGATGTGTGTCCCTATCTGAGCCCCTAATTGCCCCCTGAGCGCCGTTGAATGGCTGCTCACTGCTCCTAGTAGTTCTAGGATGGGTAAATAAATACAGCGGATGAATTTCACGTGTGTACAAATGTGGTAAAAAAAAAAAAAAAAAAGAAAGGAGTGTGGACCATTCCAACAGGCCCCACTCTCATGGAGGGGCAGTGAGACACTTCACACTCTGCCTGTCATTCCAGGCCAGACGTTTGGGCTGCTACCCAACAGGCCTTGCAGCATTGTGCACAGTGAACAGGCAGTTCAGTTCAATTGGAAGGCTTCTGCTTGATCTACTTGATTTACTCATATATATATATTTGTGGCTTGGGCCTCGAACCCCAAAACTGCAACAGAATGGTGAGGGTCTCCAGCCAGTGTCGTTGATGCACTGGACCTGCATGCGGTGCACCTGGCCCTCGGGATGTTTATGCCGTGTTCAATAACACAATATGTCAACAGTCTGTCTTCTGGGGCGCTTGACCCAGTCAGTCTCTGCAGGAGGCTTGGAAGCTCCTTCTGTGGGCCTTGCCTCATCTTGCAAATTTCATAGCAATGCGCTTGCTGGGTGTACAGTCCAGGCTGCGGACATGTTTCCCACTGGAAGCCTCTTGGATCCGATAGCAGTTCGGATCACGTGCATAGGTATGGCAGAGCGGTAGTACCGTTAGCCTAGGGGGCATGACGCATTGTTGACTGTAGGTCTCCCTTCCGGGACAGACCAGTCCGTTAGGGCAAGATGCTCTGGCCTACTGCAGCTTCTCAATGAAGTGCCTTGGCCTCTCCACGGAGACAAGATCTCTGGTCACAGTTTGGGGGGGGAGGTGCATGTGGCATCCTCACTCCTAACCTTCGGCTGCGTCATTGACCACTGAAACTCAAAACTATTGTCCGAACATTACTGGATTTTCGTACATCGTACACCAGGGCGTTGCACGCCAGTGAGTGTAAACTGTGCGCTTCATGCCCTGGCCATTGCCAGAGACTGTTAAAGTGTGATTCCGATGGTTTTGGGTTTACCATATGGCAGACCCCCCCCCTTACGTCCTCAGAGGCTTTCTGCCTGTCACGGCAGCTAGCCTATTGATTTGTTAGTTTGCTGTGGAGCAACTGCATTCTAGTACCTGCCTATTGGGTCCCGTCCGGGCTCTGTGGCAGGACATAGCTGTGATGGCTGGAGTTTGGTTGTATTTGTCTGTGAAGGGCACAGCTGTGCCTTGGCTCAATGGAGACTTTCATTGCTGTGTTCAGGCAGATGTACGTCTTCAGCGGGCCTCTAGGTTTCCCCCAAGGCATTTTTTGACCGGGGATGTTGCCAGAGCCTCTCCCTCAGTGATACAGGCTTAGAGCAGGCCAGGAGATGCAGCCGAATGGGCTTCATCTGTCATGGGTTTTTGTCCGCTCCTATATATATAATGTATATATATATCTAACTATATAAATGGCGAGCAACTTCCGTGCCCTCGGTGTCCACACCCCACAGCTCTGTTATCGACTAAACACAACACCGTCACACCACATGTCGCCAACACTGTCGCCACGGCGGGCGGCCTGAATTTACGTTTCGCGTAGGGCACCTGGCATGCCTCACTACACCGTTCCCACCTCGCAACATAATTAATTCTACTCACCAAATGTCGGACACAACGGAAGTGGAAGCAGCTTCCTACCGCTTACCGTGCGTACCACCGAGGCCAACACAACACGACGGCCCGCCATTGAAAATCCCCAAAACAACAAGAGCACGTTGCTCTGCTCTGCTCCACACACCAGGCTAGGTTCATGACACCAAAGGATTAGCCAGTGATGTCATCATTACTGGTCAACACACCAGGCTAGGTTCATGACAGCAAAGGATTCGACAGTGATGTCATCATTATGCAACCCGGAAGTACACATCGCCGGCATTGGGATGCCAGGTTGGGATGCCACGCCAGAAACAAGCAAGAACCTGCATGATTTTTTTTTTTTTTTTTTTTTTTTTTTTTTTTTTTACCGTTTGGAGATTTTCATCCGACGACTTTGGCGCGGACCACCAGGGGGTCCGCGGACCCCCTGAAACATAAAAAATATTATTTCTTCCCAATTTTTTTCTCAATTTCTTTACTTTTACATTACAACTTCTTTTTTTTTTTTTTTTTTTTCCCAAATGTTCATCCCATATATACACGCGCCCCGTGCGCGGCTAGGGGTTTCGGGCGGCCGTAGGCCGCCCGGACCTCTAGTATATATATATATGTATATATACAGTGTCAACCTGGCCGTCTCGCAGCGACGGCTGTGCTGTTGTCTGTTCTTTCTATCTGCAAACCGAGCTCGGTAAGCGCAGATTCCTCGTGACTATGTTGGTATTAGTCATCCAGGTGTTGAAAACACTGCCTCTGGCGGTCAGAAGGAATGAAGTAGAACGAGAGTTATGCATATAACTAAGGTTCTACGAATTCCGGATGACCGCCAGAGTTGACTGTCACTCGGAATCTCATTCTCGACGAAAAGATTTCAAGCGGATGATCGCTGTGTCCACCGCACCTATATAGGTGGCGTGCGTGTACACAGGTCACGAGTGACTTTGTTGGTATTAATATTCGACCTATGCGCGAGCGCGCGATGAATATCCAGGTGTTGAAAACACTGCCTCTGGCGGTCATCCGGAATTCGTAGAACCTTAGTTATATGCATAACTCTCGTTTCAACCCGTCGCTTAAATTTTACTCTCCGACTATTTTGCAAACAACTGCAAACAACTACAAGGCACCAAAGCCCGGCCTGCTCACTTATTTCAAGGCACTCTGAACAGCCATAACACACACAGTCCTGTAAAACCTGTACTCATTCATGTGACTTATGTTGGTCTCAAAGGGCTTCGATGACATTTAACCTTGTCGAGTCATTATTATGAGGATCAATATCTATATATCTTCTCCTGTTACTTTAATGTTTGTACTCCTTCTCCTCTCTCTCCTCCACCAGAGAGGACAACAAGGAAGACAAGGAGCTGAACATTGGCATCCTGGACATCTTTGGGTTTGAGAACTTCAAGAAGAACTCCTTTGAGCAGCTCTGCATCAACATAGCCAACGAGCAGATCCAGTTCTACTTCAATCAACACATATTTGCATGGGAGCAGGTACAGTACAATATACTGGTCACACCCTCAGCCAGTGGTGGAAAGTAACTAAGTACTCAAGTACTGTACTTAAGTACAATGTTGTGGTACTTGTACTTTACTGGAGTATTTCCAATGTTCAATACTTTTACTTCTACTCCACTACATCTCAGAGACAAATATTGTACTTTTTACTCCACTACAATTCTTTGAACATTGAGTTACTAGTTACTTTGAAGATTTTGATTATTATTACAAAACATACATTAACCACTTCAGCCCTATTTAAACTTTGGCTATTTGAAAATAGCAGATCTGCAAGCGTTGTGAGCTTGTAGATATGCTATTTTCAAAAGCTTTTAATACATTTTATACATAATATGATACCTTGTGGACATTCTGCATAATGTGTACTTTTCTTTTTGGTACTTTAAGTATATTTTGATGCCATTACTTTTGTACTTTTACTCAAGCAAATCTTGATTACCGGACTTTTACTTGTAACAGAGTGGTTCTGCATTGCATTAGGCCTATTGATACTTTTACTTGTATCTTTTAAGTAAAACAAATTGAGTACTTTTTCCACCACTGATTGTCTGTAACCTTATGGTTCAGGAGGGTGAATAATGTCGGCGTCTTTATTTGCGGCAGATTGGGGTGTGTACACGCCACGGCACGCCATTCCCCTCTTATAGGCTCTCGTGGGGGTGTTTTGCCCCCCTAAGGACTCAGAACAGTTTGCTCATGTTAAATGATTTGGTCTCCCCCGTGGAGCGGCGCCATAAATCATCCCCAACCAGGGTCAATTAGGAATCGGAGACGGTTAGTACAGGAGCTAATCTCACTCTGGGGCGCTGTTGGCACTAGGCCCAGAAATATAGTTTGTCCTGACGCTAGCAATGTATGCAGTCAGTGCCTGGAGGGGCTTGTGATGTGCAAAGTGTTTTCATATCCATCAAATGACCCCCAAGTAATAATCCAAGTCAACCGTGTGAAATGGAAATAATAATAATATATTACAGCTTGGCTCTGCAGACCAAACTGTCACTGAACAAAAATGTGTTCTGCAAAATCTGCTCATGAATAGAATAATGTGAGTCTGTAAATGTCAGTCAATAATGTCAATCTCTTCCCTGTATTGAAATGTTTTTCTGTATTATTAACCCATTAAGACCTGAGGCCAATTCTACAAAATGTCTTCTAAAGTTTTTTGAAAAAACGTATGTTGCTATAATATCAGTGATCTCAAACCTTTTCATGCCAAGGACCCCCAAAATGATATGTATTTGGCCGCGGAGCCTCATCTCAAAATATTTTGTTCCAGGGACCCCCCAGAAGCAAAGATTTGAGTTACAAATGTTCGCTTTAAAAGATATATATTTTTAAAGATTTGCACAAATTTTGTTTAACCTATAGCAACATAGGTTTTTTTCAGGAAACTGTTAGGATTTAGAGGACATATTTTGTAGAATGGGCCTCAGGTCTTAATGGGTTAATGTGATCGTGTGCATGTACTTACTTAATTTTGCTGACTCATCGTATGAGCATTCAGAGTCAGTCAACCCCATGAGATCAGGGTTATTGCTCATCATAAAGAACAGTATGGAGCCCATTGTGCGCCCTCCAGCCAAGATATATATGAAGGGAGGAGGGGGATAGAAGGGGGAGGGTTAATGCACTGGCAGCAAGGCAGTTATGAGACAATAACCACGTGACGGGGGGGGGGGGGGGGGGGGGGGCAGTATACCACCCTGAATGCCATTATTTTTCCACAACTGACATTATTCAATGTTTGCATTACAAAAGGCTTCCATGGTTCTCATTCATTCATTCAATATAGCAGCAGTAACATATCTGTATCTCCCAAAGGGTAAATGGTGCATTTATATATAGCGCTTTTATCCAAAGCGCTTTACATAGATTGTGCATTACATTCACCCATTCACACACACATTCATACACACCGATGGTGGAGGAAACCATGCAAGGCACCGAACTGCTCATCGGGAGCAATTAGGGGTTCAGCGTCTTGCTCAAGGACACTTCGACACTAACTCTGGAGGAGCCCGGGATCAAACATCCGACCACTTTACCGGCCGCTCTACCCCTGAGCCACTGCCGCACAGACCCAGCTGTCGCTAATTACAAACCAAATTTGTTTTCGTACTTACATGAATTTGAGGAATTTGTGCTCTGATATATTCTCAGATGTGAACAAATTCTGCACTCATGTGTTTCATCTGGTCTCGTTAAAAGGATTATAGAGACTGGATGTACCCCCTCCTAGATAATTATGAGAGACACTTCAGTTTAAAGAGCAAAGCTGTCAGCTGCTTCCTGGTGGCAGTAGCTCTACTCCAAGCAAAGCCCCCTCCCTTGCAATCACTAGCACTACAGTACTAACAACTAAGTACAGCCTGCGCGTACAAGTACTACTAAACGGTCACATGTCTTCTATGCCCTTCAGGAGGAGTACCTCAACGAGGAGGTGGACGCTCGCATGATCGAGTACGAGGACAACCGCCCCCTGCTGGACATGTTCCTACAGAAGCCCATGGGGATGCTCGCCCTCCTGGATGAGGAGAGTCGCTTCCCACAGGCCACTGACCTGACACTCGTAGGCAAGTCGTGATTGATTAATTCACCTAAACCTTTATTCAGCCTTTATTTAAGATTCTCCGAGAGATCATTGAGGGAGTCCCTCATTTACAATAATGCCGAGGTTACACACACATATAAATAACATAAGAACAACAAGAAAAACAATAATGTTGACAACAAACAGTTAAAACAGTTGCATGTTGACAACAAACAGTTAAAACAGTGGCATGTTGACAACAAACAGTTAAAACAGTTGCATGTTGACAGCAATCAGTTAAAACAGTTGCATGTTGACAGTAATCAGTTAAAACAGTTGCATGTTGACAGCAATCAGTTAAAACAGTTGCATACAGGTAATGCACGGTTATTATATAAATTCCTAAAATGGCCAATAGAGTATTAGTGTATTCAGTTTAAGCTCTTGTTGCAAGAGGTTCCAAGACTCAGGTGCACCAAAGCTGAAAGCAGTCTTTCCCAGTTCCGAACTGGCAAAAGGAACCAGAAGGACTATCCAATCGCTGGAGCCAGTTAGAATGTGACTAGGTTTTTGACGTAGCATGGAAGAGGTAATTTTCGAAAACACGATGGTCCTCATTCAGCATTTATAATAGCATGTACAATGTTTTATGTTAAGATTGTTCACTCATGAGCACTTTTCTTTCCATAGACAAGTTTGAAGATAACCTCAAGACCAAACATTTCTGGAGACCAAAGAGGGTAGATCTTGGTTTCGGCATTCAACACTATGCTGGGAAGGTAAATACAAGGCTATAGGGCATAGCGGTGGCGAAAATTATGAATCGTGGTTTAACATAGTGGTGTGTTTATGCGTTATTAATCCGCTAATTGCCCTAATTGGGAATTTGCTGTACAGAAATATTTGTACTTTGAACTACTCTCAGGTGATTTACAACGCTGCAGGCTTCCTGGCCAAGAATAGAGACACCCTGCCAGCTGACATTGTTCTCCTGCTGAGGTCATCAGAAAACACCCTCATTCAGAAGCTGGTCACCCATCCTCTCACCAAAACAGGTACGGTGCTCCTTTTCCTCAGAGCGGGGGTCTTCAAAAGGGGTCCTCAGAGTTACTACAGGGGGGGCCACAAAATCGTCTGTGTCATAGGAGACATGAACCACTTGAACCCTATAGCATCCCTATTCTGAAGGGAACATTAACCGAAAATAGCAGATCTACAAGATCTAGGTTAATGCATTAGATCAGTGGTTTTCAACCCTTTTCATATCAAGGTCCATTATTTATACGGCATTTGAGCCACGGACCACCTTTTGATGAGATTTAGACTCTCAGACCCAAGACTTATAATATTGTGTTATCGTTTTCTATCGATTTTGTCCAAAATGCCATGCTGTTGATGTTGGTACCATAGGAGAGATAACAGGCAAACGTTGATCACAATAACAACACTTTGATGAAGTAATGCAGATGTTTAACAATAATTTAACTCTTGAGAGCCTAAAATGAAACCAAATGGACCCTTACGGGACCATTTGGTTTCATTTATAAGTGTCCATTTGGTTACCAACTCTCCATCATTTAGCTGGGGACCACCTGGAACCCCCTCAAGGACCACTGGTTGAGACACTGCATTAGATCATACACTGAAAAGCTATTATAAGTGTTACTATTTATTTTCTCCAACTACCAGTCACAGATTTGCCTCCAGCTTTGTGTCTCCATTTTGTTTATTTTTAGGATTGGTGTATGAGTTATACATGATCCTCTCTGTGTTTCTTTCACAGGCAACCTTGCCCACACCAAGGGCAAAGGTGTAAACACCCTGCGCCACTCGAACCCTACACGCACCATCAACATCACCAAGGTAATGTTAACACTCTTCTACAGGTTTGCCTTTTACAAGCATGCTACTGGTTTCTCTATCTGTCTCTTTTAAAGGGATATTTCACTTTCAAACAATGTTTGGGGTCATTTTAACGTCTACTCAGGCTTTTGTGAGCACCCCAGACATCAAGTTGCTTGATTCAGTATTTAGATATTTGATTAATTTAACCAGACACGCCCCCTTCCTATACAAACCCATTGTAACTTCAAACTCCATTTTAACCATGATAGATTCATTGAAAGCACATGTCCTTGCTTCTGGTGACCGATATCGGCCTTCTAATGCACGCAGGGGCCGTCTTTTTTTATTACTTTTTTCATTTATCTAAATACTGAATCAAGCAACTTAAAAGCTGTCTAGGGTGCACACAAAAGCCTGAGTAGATGTTAAAATGACCACAAACATGTTTGAAAGTGAAATATCCCTCAGTCCTCCGTTATTGACCATTCAAGCTCTACATACAGTACTGTATATATTTTTTTAACATTTCCGTATTCATCCTTTCTTTCTCTCTCTCGCTCATTAACCCCAAAGTTGGGAGGGCTTCCTTTATACAGTTCTCTGTCACTCACTGAGGTAAAGGAGACAGTATATTCTATTCTATTGTTCTCAGTGCTTTGTGTTTGAATATACAGTATGTGGTATTAGCTATGCATACCTGTATGGTTTGTGTTTAACCCATTAAGACATGAGGTCAATTCTATCAGATTTCTATTAGCTTGGATTTCCCATCAATGATGTCGCTGGTAGGCGGGTTTCTGAAATGTGAAATGGCACAGACCTAGTAGACAAAAATGGTACCATTTTATCATGAGCAGTAGTGAGGACCAAATTATACGAAGATAGGTAGAAAACGAGTGAAGTCGTCCTTTAAATCTCCATCATGTTTTGCGATCAACATAAGATGTTAACCCGACATATGTTTCTCCTAGTTGTCAAGATTAATACGTCTCTTTCTTTAAACCTAAGTGTGTGAGACCGCTGTGTTTTAGCTAAATTGCCACACAGCACACAGTCCCACTGGGATGCCACGTGTATGACTTCAGGCAATTTGTTCCCCTAAAAGCAATTGACAATAGACACAAGCTGATTTTTTATTTTTTGACGAGTTCATGAATCTATTAGCATTAATCTGCATATGTTTTGAATGTTGCCTGAGAAATTAAGCCCATCAAAGGATTTCTTCTGAAGAAGTCACTCTGTTGGATTAAACTGTAGGCCTACTGTATGTGTAGCTGTTAGTTGCTTTTAGTGATGTTCACTATATTTGCTCTGCGCTGTACTATGTAGTTTGCAAATGTTTGTTATGCCATATATTTATTATCGTCGCTTGTGTCCCCAAATTTCAAATTTTGAATGTGAACACACTACTTCATCATACAACAGTGTCACATAAAAGCAGTGAAAATAGCAGATCTACAAGCTCACAACGCCTCGCAATAAAGGTGTTGTGAGCTTGGCTATTTTCACTATTTTAAAATGTTTTTTAAATAATAAAAAAAGGAATGGTTTCGGACATCCACCTTACAGCAACTGTATGCAATGACTGTATCCAATGTCAAGATTAATATTAGCTACTGTATGACCAACATTAGCATACATTTGCATAATTAATTATAATTTGCTCTACCAGTATTTCATACATGTCACAGATCTTAAGTAATAATGAATTTGTTGAGGCTACAGTATTTGAAGTGATGTAATCTGAACAAGTTGCAATTATCCTCTTGATTTGGCCCGCTCTTTTCATTTATGCCTTTTCATAACATCTCTTTTACAGCCTACTCGGAAATTAATGCTCAGCCCTGTGAAAAAAACCTTGCTTGTCGTGCCTGTTCATGACACAGCAACAATGATGGTGATTTGACCCATTCAATCCGGGAAAGCCTTTGTGTCATTTTAGATTTTAGCTACCTATAATAGCACATTGGTGGTCCTTGGACCCCCAGGGGTCCTTGGGGGGGGGGTTCCCCAGCAAAAGTGGTTTTATGGCATCACAATCATTTTAACCATGCACTTTAACCATCATGTAGACAACCATAATT
Organism: Gymnoscopelus microlampas; assembly: GCF_963454915.1. Taxonomy (NCBI): domain Eukaryota; kingdom Metazoa; phylum Chordata; class Actinopteri; order Myctophiformes; family Myctophidae; genus Gymnoscopelus; species Gymnoscopelus microlampas. Next base: position 35,804,911 of record NC_139959.1, on the reverse strand, counting down.
GCGTAATAATTATATCCCAACCCATTCTCATTTCATAATGTTCATAATTAGCGAGCCCAAAACAATTATTGTCATCGGTTTGGATAGTTGTTATTGTGTAATTGCTTGCCTCTGAAAAGCACACATTGTGATGAACAAAACAGAAAGGCATATTCGTTTACTGGCAATGAGAAAGGAGTACATTTTTGTGAGTTTTCCCCCACCAAAAAAAACCCTACATAAGCAAATTTTGGTGGGAAATGTATATTTTTGTGCTATTGAGACCTCTCATGCTCTTTTCCCAGATGGCCGATTGGCCATAGTTTAATAATGTTATAATAATAATTATAATAATTCCCCAGATTGTAGAATTATATAGGCTTCCATATACATGTCTATGCATGTGTGTACACACACACACACACACACACACACACACACACACACACACTAGAGGTTCCGTCAGGCGGCCCTCACACCTACGTCACACCGCCGATCCGACCAATATGTCTGAGTCATAGTGTCGGGGGCTTTGTCAGAGTACCTGTTGTACTTGTCTGTCTGTGTCCCTTGCATGCCCGTTTATGAAGATTCCTGATGTCATCAGTATATGCACATATATGGGCATGCCCCCTTTTGTGCCCATATATGGAGCTGACTCATGGTTTGTTTATGGTAATGTTGTGATTGTGACGTGGCCGTGATTTGTTTAGGTTGTCATAGTTTGTTTATGGCTGCCCACCCTCCCATTAGCAAGTTTTAATATAGGATACTATCCCCATAAGAGTCCAATGTAACGAATGTTTCTAATGTTTTATGACTAGTGTAAGTGTTTGTTTGTTCACCAGGGTGATCCTGGAGAGTCCTCCTCACACCCCAGAGCAACCACCAACATGAGAACACAGACAGTAGCCTCCTACTTCAGAGTAAGTGTCTTTCATTGCTAGTTCTCTGTTACTTACTCAGATTTTGTAGCTAGCCTCGAATGCAGAAGGAGGTGCCTGTTCAGCATTCACTTCGCTTCTCCATCTGGCTATCATCCTGTTTGAGCTGGATTTCCAAACGTCACCAATTACGTAGGCTGTAGTCTTCCTGGGGTCCAAGACGTTTAAATACATAAACAAAAAAAAGATATAACGTATCACAGTGTATTACAAAGAAATACTAAAAACAGCAAAACAATATATACATTTTACAAAAGTCGATTATCACATAAAAAGAGATACCAACAGGGATACAACAGATTTAAAAAGTAACACTATCAATCTGGTATGTAAGAAAATATGTTATTGTATTGCTACAGTGTGATTTTCTTTGTCTGTCTGTTAGTACTCTCTGATGGACCTGCTGTCCAAGATGGTGGCAGGACAGCCCCAGTTTGTGCGCTGCATCAAGCCCAACAACGACCGACACGCCAACAAGTTTGACCGAGAGAAGGTCCTGGTGCAGCTGCGCTACACCGGAGTCCTGGAGACGGCCAAGATCAGACGGCAGGGCTTCTCTCACCGCATCACCATTAATAACTTCATCAAGAGGTCAGCAGCACTGTGTCTGATATAGTCAGGTCACATACAAAGAAAGGAAGGAAGGAAGAAAGAAAAAGAATGAAAGAAAGAAAGAAAGAAAGAAAGAAAAAGAAAGAAAGAAAGAAAGAATATTAATTGTCTTTATTGTCCACTCAAGGATATTCCTCCTCACAGTCTGTTCCAACAGAAAAACACATAACCATATAACACAGAACAACATAGCACATAACGATGGTTACGTAGGTAACCACGGTTATGTGAGCGATTGGATCACTCCAATATGATATATCCCGCCGTAGCAGCGGAGGGATATATCATATTGGAGTGATCCAATATAGCGCTACATAACAACACCAAGACAATACATGCCAGAATACACAAAAAACATCCTATCAGGGAGGCAGTTTGTTTTATGCCGCAATGGCTGGGGGGGACAAAACTCCTACTAAAACAAACCTTATATCCCATTTCAAAGTTCTGTATCTTCGTCCACTTCGTCACATACAGGTACTACATCTTGGCGTTCCGGGCCCATGAAGAACCACCAGTGAGCCCAGAGACATGTGGTGCTATCCTGGAGAAGGCCAGGCTGGAAAACTGGGCCATGGGGAAAACTAAAGTATGTCCCTTTACGATCCACTCAAATAATATGTGTTCATTCATTTTTCCACTCAATTAGTGACTGCTGATCGATTCTGTTCACTTAGCTCAGGGGTTTTTAACAGGGGGTCCGGGACCCCTAGGCGGTCCTCAGAGTTACTACAGGGGGGCCACCAAATGTTGTGTGATGTATCCGGTAGGAGACACAAAGTAGATTATTTGTGTCTCCTACCGGATACACACCCGGTCATCAAATTATTGGCTTAGGAATGCCACAAAAACAAAAATAAATCCATGAATTCAAGGCTTCATGGGGTGTGCAATTGATAGAAAATAAGTCATTTTTGGGTGAACTCCTCCTTTAACCACTTGAATCCTACAATTCATTTTCTGAGGAATATTTGCCGAAAATAGCCGATCTACAAGCTCACAACGCCTCACGGCTATTTTTGGCAAAGAGGTTTGGTGTAGGGGAAAAAAGAGCAGACCAAGTACAATTTTTCTAAGTAATGAGGGTTTGAGTGGTTAACTGTCTGAAAATACACTTTAACATGAATCCAACACTGATGATAGCGTCCGTCAAACAAGTCTATGAAGTTATATTTGAAATCTATTAAAAAGTTTAATCTGCAACATAATTGTATACAATATGTAGTGGGGGTGTAGTGGAGTCCCTGTTTCATCTCTCTTATCTAAGGGGTCCTTAGCCTAAAAAACGTCGAAGACCCCTGCACTATAGCTGCCTAAAATACCTTACCATCTCCATGTTAGAGAGAATTTCAAACAATGGTGTTGTGAAATTGTTTCCTCTGTGGCGGTCGGGTCCTCAGGTGTTCCTGAAGTATTACCACGTAGAGCATCTGAATCTGATGGTGAAACGGAACACGGACCGCATCGTCCTGGTCCAGGCCTACGTGCACGGCTGGCTGGGGGTCAAGCGTTACCGCCGGCTGCTGGAGGAGAGAGCACACAGCGCACTTGTGTTGCAGTCAGGTCGGTAACATTATGCCGTCCAAACGGTAACGGAGCGCTCGCCCTAAAAACACACTCGACACCATTTCTTAATCACGGACCACTCGCCCCCAGCGATTCTTGTATTTGTTTAACTGAGATTGAGGATAGGAATAAGGTTAGGGTTAGCCATAGTTTTACTGAGGTTACGTTTAGGAATAAGGATAGGTTTAGACATAGTTTTACTGAGGTTACATTTAGGAATAAGGATAGGTTTAGACATAGTTTTACTGAGGTTACATTTAGGAATAAGGATAGGTTTAGACATAGTTTTACTGAGGTTACATTTAGGAATAAGGTTAGGTTTAGACATAGTTTTACTGAGGTTAAGGTTAGGAATAAGGTTAGGTTTAGAGCATAGTTTTACTGAGGTTAAGATTAGGAATAAGGTTAAATTTAGGCATAGTTTTACTGAGGTTACGTTTAGGAATAAGGTTAGGTTTAGAGCATAGTTTTACTGAGGTTAAGATTATGAATAAGGTTAAATTTAGGCATAGTTTTACTGAGGTTACGTTTAGGAATAAGGTTAGGTTTAGGCATAGTTTTACTGAGGTTACATTTAGGAAGGTTAGGTTTAGGCATAGTTTTACTGAGGTTACGTTTAGGAATAAGGTTAGGTTTAGGCATAGTTTTACTGAGGTTACGTTTAGGAATAAGGTTAGGTTTAGACATAGTTTTACTGAGGTTACGTTTAGGAATAAGGTTAGGTTTAGACATAGTTTTACTGAGGTTAAGATTAGGAATATGGTTAGGTTTAGGCATAGTTTTACTGAGGTTAAGATTAGGAATAAGGTTAGGTTTAGGCATAGTTTTACTGAGGTTACGTTTAGGAATAAGGTTAGGTTTAGGCATAGTTTTACTGAGGTTACGTTTAGGAATAAGGTTAGGTTTAGGCATAGTTTTTCTGAGGTTAAGATTAGGAATAAGGTTAGGTTTAGGCATAGTTTTACTGAGGTTAAGTTTAGGAATAAGGTTTGGGTTAGGCATAGTTTTACTGAGGTTAAGTTTAGGAATAAGGTTAGGTTTAGGCCATAGTTTTACTGAGGTTACATTTAGGAATAAGGTTAGGTTTAGACATTTAGACGTATTTTGGGGCAAGCGTTGTTGTACAGTATTCCTCCAAACACATGGGGAATGCAGAATGACATCCTATTATGAATGCTGTTTACAAATACACATTAAGCTTATATTTTATCTAAGCCAACTCCCTGTGTTTTTGCCATCAGCCTACAGAGGACACAAGGTTCGGAAGAAAACTTCTGATGACAAAAGCCAAGCAAAGCTCGATACCATCATCATCCAACTTCAGGCTGGTATGGACGACATATTAGTATCAGTAACCAGAGAAGCCCAGATTATTGAGTAATGTTATGGAAAAATGATATTGTGTCCATAAAGAAGATGAATGCATATAAGTCCAAGTTTATTTAGAAGAGTATCAAGCAAGCCAATGGCATATTTCCCTCACAAGGCTTCAGCCATGCATGTCTCCTTACATGTCTCTTCCAGTCACTTCATATACTAAACAATTTCTAAGCAGGAGTTCACAAAATTCACAAATACCCCCCTGGCCAGGGTTAGGGGGGTATCCGGTGGGGTGTTGGCCCCTGTCTCCTTATGAAAGGAGTGACACTTCTGACAGCAGTCGGTGTGGAGCAAATGGACTCTCAATATACATACAATCATGAAATGATAGATCAATATTTGACAGTCCAATATCGCCATAACAGTAACATATTGCTTTATTCCCTCCTGTCGTTCCTCTTAAGTCTGTCGAAGCTACCTCGCTAGGCAGCAATACAAGCAGCTGGTGGATGAGAAGAATAAAGCTGCGACCAAGATTCAGTCTCAGTTTAGAGGGCAAAGGGAAAGGAAGAGCTTCAACAGAAAACGGTACGCAAAAACCCAAATTCATAAAACATTGAAATAAAGACATATTCACTTTAATAATAAACACACTATATCTAAAGATAGTTGGTGTACTGTAGCTACTCTTCTCATTCAAATTGTCAAATATTACCTGAGAAAGAGGCAAACATTGTGAAAATAGCCGATCTACAAGACCATAACGCCTGTGCGAGACGTTGTGGTGAGCTTGTAGTTCGACTATGTTCCACAATATTTATCTGTGGAACCGAGTCAAACTAAATGCAATGTCTACAATTCCAAGTGTAGGGTAGGGGTCCCCAGTCCCCAGTTCATTGATTATTTTGGGGGGTTGCGGCCTGAAAAGTTTGGGAACCCCTGTATTAGAGGACTCATGTTAGTGTTCCAGTTAGCATGGTGATTCAGACACAAGACAAAGAGTTCGACCCATTAATTTACTAATTCTGACTCTAGGGAAGCCAAAAAGCAGGAGAAGGAGGAGACGGATGCCAGCGCCTCTGTCGTGGACACAGCGTCAAGAGAAGCGGAGGAGAAGAGTGGAGAAGAGGACAAGAGTGGAGCGGAGGAGAAAAGTGGAGTGCAGGAAAGCACCTCTGCTGTGGAAACGCCATCAAAAGAAGCGGAGGAGAAGAGTGGAGCAGAGGAAAGCGCCTCTGCCGTGGTGGACACCGGAGCGAGCAACAAGGATGACGAAGAAAAAGCTGCTGTGGTCCAGGTGGCCCAGGTAGACGTACCACAGACCGTAGCAGAGGCTGGCGAGGAGAGCGGTCAAGAGCCTACCGGTATGGAGGAGGGGACGGTAGCCGTAGGAGGAGAGGATGCGGCTGGGGAAGAAGAAGAGGAAGATAATACTTTGGAAGAAGAGCCGCAGGGAGACGACAGTGATCACACGCAGGTGGCCGACGATGAGGACAATTCGGAGGAGATCAAGGAGATCGAGGATGAAGAGGCTCCGGTGGGAGAGGTTCCAGTGGAAGAGGCTCCGGTGGGAGAGGCTCCGGTGGCAGAGGGCGACAACGTCAGGGCAGAGAACGGAGAAGGAGCGGTGGAAGAGGTCAACTTAGAAGATGAAAGCAAGGCAGCCACTGTTCTGCAAAGTAACTTCCGGGGGCACAAGGAGAGAAAGAGGTTGGAGGAAGAGGGCAAGATCCCTGCCAGAAAAAACAAAGAGAAGAGTCCTCCCGCCGGAGACGAAGAAGCACCAGAGGTCAAAGTTCCGGCTGAGGAGCTGTGCAGCGGGGAGACAGCGGAACAAGAAGCAGCGAAGGATCCTCAAGAAACGCCAGACGTTCCTGCAAGCGGGGAGACTGTGGACGATGCGGACGAAGCAAAAGCAGCGACGGTCCTTCAGAGTAACTTCCGCGGCCACAAGGAACGGAAACGCCTGGAGGACGAAGGAAAGATCCCCAAGAGAAATAAGCAGAACAAAGACACCGCGGTCGAGCCTCCAATAGAGGAGCAGGTTATACAGGAAGAGGAGGAGCCAGCGGCGGCAGAGCTCCAGGCAGAGCAATCGGCCGAGGGCCAGGAGGGGGACGGGGACGAAGAAAAATCCGCCACTGTCCTTCAGGAAGCAGGAAATAAGGAGGAAGAAGCAGTGGACACAGTTCCAGGTGTGGCGGAGGAGGAAAAAATGGATGATGAGAAGCCTCCGGACACTGACAACGATGTGAAAGCAGAAAGAGAAGTGACAAATACTGAGGAAGAAGCAGTCGACGCGGTTCCAAGTGTTGCGGAGGAGGAAGCAACGGATAACGTGAAGCCCCCGGACACTGACGACGTGAACGCTGAAACGGAAACCAAAAATAACGAGGACGAAGCAGTCGACGCGGTCGCAAGTGTTGTGGAGGAGGAAACGATAGATGACGCGAAGCCCCTGGACCTTGACGACGTGGTGATTGAGCGCAAAGATGAGACGATGGACGCCGAAGCGGAAAGGTTGGAGCAAGAGCAAGCGGCAACGAAGATCCAGAGTAAGTTCAGGGGCAATAAGGACCGGAAGGAGTTGAAGACGAACAAAACCAGAGCTCAGAGTGAAGCTGAAGAGGTGGACACGTTCTCCAAAGAAGTAATGCCATTCAAAACACCTTTTTAAGTACCAATTTAATCCCTGCTTTTGCTGTTGTTGTTTGTTGTACTGTTGTCTTTTATCTTCTTTTTACATTCCACACAGATTGCAAAGACTTCTCAGGACTTTATAGCCGTTCAACAGAAGCTCAACGACATCATCCTGGCTCATCAACTAAACCCTGAGACCAATGGGATGTTTGTAAAAGGAACTGCAGTCAATGGCCTTGCTCCCGTCAGTCCCACCTTTAACCAGTCAGGTAAGATAAGTGAAATTGGCACTTTGAAATCTATCTATAACTTTAAACTAACAGTAACTATATTTCTTCCCAGTTATGGGTTATTGGCCATGTTTACCCAATGCAGTACTGCGCATGCGGTTGGGGGTTGACTGGCCACAGGCTGGCATTTTAAGCGATTTAAACACTTGTTTCAACCCGTCAGTTAGATTTTTATTTTCCGCCAGAAGTTAAAACATCTGAGAGCAGTGCAGAAAACCTTAACTTTTTGGATACGATGTGCGGAAAAGGGTAAGAATCATGCATAGTGGAAAATATTTAGAAAATGTCCAGCTCAAACGGCACAGAGCTGCGTGGAACCTCATCTCGGAGCTATATACAGTAGAGGAGGGAGAGGTTCCGATTGGAGCTAACTGTCAAGTAAAATGTCAGAATCGTGACAGCCTTACACGCTGCACTTCGCACCAATGAGTCTGTTTTCCCAAAACAGTGTCCTCAGTGTTAGCCACTCCAATACTTTGAGGTGTGAGGTCTGCCACCTTTTTGTTTAAGCTATGGAGCTGTTTTTTATCCTCTTATTGCTTGTTATGTGTATGAAATACAGTGACTAAAGCAGTAAAAGCACAGATTTTAGGATGTAAACCCAGAGTAGCAGATGATTAATAGTATTATTCCTGGTCCAGCTGTGGTCTCTTTTCTTTTCTTGTGACGCTTGATGGTATCAGAAACCCCTGCGGATGTCAAGTACCAAAACTGAAGGCAATTCGTCATTATACGATTCGTCATCAAAACATTCCCTCAGCTGTGTAGAATCTATAGTTCATCTGATTTTCACTGGTGATATGTGTAATTGCTTTGGGCGGGTTGTGAGCACTATTGACAGATTTTGTGAGAGAAATAAGCAGCCAGGTCTATGAAAACGAGCCCAAAAGGAGTGACTTATAGGCCAAATGAGAAGTTTAAACCTGTATACATTTGGCTATTTGAAAATAGCCGATCTACAAGCTCACAAAGCGTCGCGGTGTGACGTGTTGTGAGCTTGTAGATCGGCTATTTTCAAAGAGATCTTGAAAAGAAAAAGTTAAATATTTGGAATATATTTCAAACATTTTTTCAGATGAGGGTCTACGGAGAAATACATTAATTTTGGGCGTCCTTGACATGGTTTAAACAATAATGAAAAAAATTGGATGCAAGCCCAAATAACTACACTTTAGAAACAATCCCCAAAAAACGCAATCCGCAACTACCAATAATTTACAAGCAACTTTACAGAAAAACAAGCTCAAAGTCGCTGATAATAAGCAGACATGGCAACGCTGGCTGTGAGTGGGAGACAGCAGAGTGGAAGTTCAACATCACGTTCATGTGCCAAGTGGAGCTGACAGCTGACATTTATATTTCAGTATTAAGTTTAACAGGTGCCTAGACAAATTAATGTAATGACTATGTCAGCCAGGATTGCTTTACATTGGCTGTCATCATGATGACTTGGACCTTTTGAGTTTTATTTAGGCCTAGTGTAGACTACAGTATATCAATGGTACACTTTTGTGTAATGATTGTTACGCATATTAATTCAATTTAAACTTCATTTTGTTGACAAGGAATATCCAACTAAGAACAGAACCCAGTGTTGCCATGTCCGGTTATTATGCACGACTTTGGGCCTGTTTTTCTGTGAAGTTGCTTGTAAATGTTGGTACTGTAGTTGCAGGTTGTGTTTTTTGGGGTTTGCTTCTAAAGTGTAGTTGCTTATTTGGGCTTCATTCCTAATGTTGTTTAGACCAGTGTTTCTCAAACATTTTCAATTGAAGGACCCCCAAATGAACATGTATTTGTCCACGGAGCCCCCATCTGCAAATATTTTGTGCCAGGGACCCCCATACAAGATTTGTGTATTTAAAATGCTTAAAAAAATATTCAAAATGTTTTTTCCAAGATTTTCTTTTGAAAATAGCAAATCTACAAGCTCACAACGTGTCACAAGCTTGTAGATCATCTATTTTCAAATAGCCGCGTTGCATATAGGTTTAAAGTGCTCATGTAGCATATAATAGTCGCTTCTTTTGGACTTGTTTTCATAGACCTGCTGGTTGCTTATTTCTCTCGCAAAGCCTGGCACCACCGCACACAGACAAAAGCACTGGCACAGTCACATGCACAAATGCACACACGGTCGGGTCCCAGTAGAACGTAATCTAACATACAGTACATCTGGCCATGTATGTACAGTAGAGTATGCCCTTTATCATGTTGCCTGAGGTGGAGTCAGAATTAACTAGCCTTGCTATTTCCACAGGCTCGTCGTCGTGCTGTTAACTGTGTTTTTCTTACAGCCATATTGGATCTGGTTCTCCAGTGATGGAGCACAGCTGTCCTCGTAAATTTCCGTGACAACAATACGTCGCATTAAAAGCTTAACCCATTAAGACCTGGAACGCATCTTTGTCACTTTTTCATTTGAGCTAAAAAGCATTATTTTACACTTTGGCTATTAAAAAAAAGCACTCGGTGCCGCGCTATGAGCTTGTATATCTGCTATTTTTGAAAAATCGTGAAAATGTGTGCAAATTAATGTATTTATATTTTTAAAGCGATTTTTTTTACTCAAATCTTTGCATCTGGGGGTCCCTGGAACAAAATATTTTGAGATGGGGGTCGGTGGCCAAATACGTATCATTTTGGGGGTCCTTGACATGAAAAAGTGTGAGAACCATTGATATAGAAACATACGTTTTTCAGAAAACTGTTAGGATTTAGAAGACATTTTGTAGAATCGGCTTCAGGTCTCAATTTGTTAATTTGTGACCGGCAAAATGAAAGAGGGGAGAATGTCGTTCACACTGCTCTCTCCACAGGAAAGGTCGTTAAATGTTAATCACGTCTCACATGCAGGTTGTCGTGGAAATTTTAACAGGAATTAATATGGCGGGCGATGGAAATTGCCCCTCACTTCCTTGAGCAATACAGAAATGACCTTTAGATAGACATGTTTGATAATATTACGAACTTTCTTTTGCCTCCTTTCACCCGATGGCTTTCTGCGTGTGATGGATGCCGTTGCGGTATTTTTATGGCTTGCATGAACAGTGATTAACCCTTTAAGACCGGGAACGCGTCTGTGTGTCATTTTAAGATTTCTTGGCCATTCAAAAATAGCAGATCTACAAGCATGAGCTTGTAGATCTGCTATTTTTGTAAAATTGTGAAAGTTTTTGCAAATATTAGTTGTTGTTCTTTTTAAGTGAACATTTGTAACTCTGTTACAACTTCTGGGGGGTCCCTTGAACAACATGTTTTGAAATGAAATACATTTCATTTTTGAGAACCAGTGATATTATAGCAACACATGTTTTTTCAACAAAAAAAGAATGTTAGGATTTAGAGGACATTTGTAGAATTCGAAGAGGCAAAGATTTGAGTTACAAATGTTTGCTTTAAAAAATATATATATTCAAATATTTGCGCAAATGTTCTAGGATTTCTCCAAATAAATTGCCCAAAGAAATCTGAAAATGACAAAGATGCGTACCCGGTTTGAATGGGTTAATAAACAGCAAGAACCAAAGGTCATTGTAATGTATTCATAATTGCAATAACGTTAGACATGCCCCCCCCCCCCCCCCGAGGGGGGAAACATGGCTTGGGAGTACATTGCTTGTGACAAATGTGATGGATTGTAACTCATACTGTTAACCCATTCAATCCGGGAACGCATCTGTGTCATTTTAAGATTTTTTTTGGCTATTCAAAAATAGCAGATATAGAAGCTCATAGCGCTATGAGCTTGTAGATCTGCTAATTTTGTTTTATTGTGAAAATGTGTGCAAATCTTTGAATATATATACATACATATATATATAATAAATATATATGTATGTATATATGTATATATATATATATATATATATATATATATATTCTTTTTAACTCCATTTTTTGCTTCTGGGGGTCCCTGGAACAAAATTTTCTGAGAGGGGTTGGGGTCCGCGGACAAATACATATCATTTTGGGGGTCCCTTGACATGATTTTTTTTGGAGAACCACTGATAAATGGCAACATAAGTTTTTAAAAAAAAGAAACTGTTAGGATTTAGAAGACATATGTAGAATCCCCCAGAAGCAAAGGTTTGAGTTACAATTTTTCACTTTGAAAAATATAAATATTCAAAGATTTGCACACATTTTCTTGATTTTTCTCATAGCCAAAGAAATCTAAAAATGACACACAGATGCTTTCCCGGTCTGAATGGGCTAAGAATATGTCACGCATGACATACGCCCTGATGATACGTTGTCCAAACGGCCCACTCGCCAGTCGCTTCATGTTCAATAGCATGATGATGCCGGAGAATGGAGGGTTTGAGGTCACACAGAGAGAGACGGAACACTTTGTGACCGGGCAGAGGGGTCATTATGAATAATCTCTGTTGGACAATGCAAACCACCAGAGGCCTTAAGGTTTAAACTACTGTGTACAATAGAGGGCAGCTCAATAAGTACATTGGGTCAAAAGGTCGCTACGGTGCAGTACACACTCAATAGGTTTTTTTCTTTATAACTCGACCAGGCATGTGGAATGACCTCACAAACGTTCTAGTAGCCTATTGTCCAGTGGTTCTCAAATACGTTTGACTCAGGGCACCTCTGTAAACAACTTTTTCATCCACGGGCACCCCTGAATTACATTATTACTATATAGCACCTTACACTTATGTCATATTACGGTACGTAATTGTGTAAATCTTCCCTCCTTAGAATACAGTAAGTCACGAGGAAAACCTGAGAGAATGTCCGTTTCCATTTTAGGACAGGTTGAAAAAATAACTTTCTACTTTAAAGGTAGGGTAAGTGATTTGCAATTATTCAAATAATTGCAAAATTGGTATATGTTCTGATAGTGCTCGTTACTATAGAGTGTCCTGTCCATATACGGTGTCTCCATGTCTCTCCAGCTCTTTATAAAACAGAAAATGCATTTTCGTTTCAGTTTCAGTTTCATTTCCAATTTTATCCAATCAGGATAGAGAGCTCAATCAGGATATAGATTAAACAAGTGAAATTGGAAGTGATGACACTAAGAAATGAGCATGCAAAATTGGAACTGGAACACTATAAAAATGAAGCTTAAAAAATGGTACTTTCTCCTGATTGGCTGAGATTTTGACACCTACCGAAAAAATGTATTTTCTGTTTATTAAAGAGCTGGAGAGACGGGGAGACTCCTGTTACTGAACAAACACTCTATAGCAATGATTACTATCAGAATATAGTGCTTTAACCTTTTAACAAAATACTTTTTGTTTTAACCCAAAAATATCACTTACCCTACCTTTAACCGCAGCACCCCCAGTCTGAGGGGAAACAGTCGCCTAAAATAGCCGATCTACAAACTCACAAGCTTTTTGGCGAAGAGATTTGGTGTAGACTGAAAAAGAACGCACCAAGTACAGTGCAACTCAAGTCCGTTTTACAAAGTCAAATATGATCAAAGTATTCCGCGGCACCCCTGGACTTACGTCACGGCATCCACTTTGAGAAACCCTGGCCGTGTCCTTTGGGAACTACAACCATTTAGAACAACCAAAATGAATTGATATTAAAGGCCTAGTTTGCAACTTTATTATGTTTACATAACAAAACAATATATGCATTTTTTACCCACGATTTACAGCAGCAGTCATCAGCCACTGGAGTAGTGTGGTGGTGTTTACCTGCAGAAACACATTGCCCTCTCGCTGGATTTTGGTGTTTTCACTGTTTGTTTTGGTAGACGGGACATTTTGGAGGCAAACACCACCACACCAGTGGCTGATATCTGCTGCTGTAGAGGGAAATGATGATAAACATGTATTCATTGTTGTGTTATGTAAACACAGGGAAAGGTTACATACTCTGCCTTTAAGCAAGACATCATCATCTTTAGTTTGCTATCTAGAGTCACGGCACAATTACCATGTTCTGTCTCACCTGGAAAGGCCATCATTTAAAGGCCATTGAGACAGACCAGACAACAGACTAAGATGGGAAGTAACGGTACATTTACTCAGGTATACAGGTGTAGATGAAAGCTATTGCACACACCACTGGACGGAAATCAGGTTTAAAGAGTTGAAATGACAGAACATTGTTGACTTGTGACAGATGTTTTTCACGGTCTCTTGTCGTCTCTCAGCAGACCCAAAAGTGTCGCGGACCCCGCGCAGAACGCAGCAGCCCAAGACCCTCCACGCGCCAGAGGACTCCACCTATTACAACCTGATTCATGTGAGTCAACCTCAAATAGTCCAATAGCAATTTAACATATTCACAGGGTGGCCATTTTGCTTCAACATCATTCTTCTTGTGTGTGTGTGTGTGTGTGTGTGTGTGTGTGTGTGTGTGTGTGTGTGTGTGTGTGTGTGTGTGTGTGTGTGTGTGTGTGTGCGTGCGTGCGTGCGTGCGTGCGTGCGTGCGTGCGTGCGTGCGTGCGTGCGTGCGTGCGTGCGTGCGTGCGTGCGTGCGTGCGTGCGGGGGGGGGGTCTGGGTATGGCAATTTTGCTCTTATGTCATGCTCAAGGGGTGGGAAACCCCATCCACCATGTGCGAAATAGCCACTGTGTGATTAAGGTCAATGTTGACTGATTTCAGATACTACAGCTAAGCATTACTTACAGCTGAGAGGCAGGAGAGATGTTGTGACCATTTTCCTAGCTACTGGCATTTACAATGCATTATTGATTGCCCATGTTCTCAAACGTTTCAGGCCACGACCCCTCCAAAATAATCATATTTGAACTGGGGACCCCCCAAAATAATCATATTTGAACTGGGGACCCCCCACCCTGACAAGCACTTTGAATTATAGGCATTACATTTAGTTTGACTCGGGTCCACAGATAAATATTGTGAAAATTGCCAAACTACAAGCTCACAATGCCTCGCACTGCGAGGCGTTGTGAGCTTGTAGATCGGCTTTTTTCACAATATTTGCCTCTTTCTTAGGCAATATTTGAGAATTTGGAATTCAAAAGGTCTTTAAATTGTCACTTTATAAATGTGCAGCTACCCTGTATACACTTATACTGTATGTTGGTTTGGTTACTGTTGAGTGTGAAAACAATGTTGCACATCACCTGGGGACCCCCCACAATAATTTGGGGACCCCCCTGGGGGTCCCAACCCCGAGTTTTGGAACCACTGAACCAGAGGACACATTTGAAAAAGACAAATTGATTTAGCAAATTGCCTGGAGGATTGTTTTTTATCGTGTAATAGACTACTGTATTTGCCAAGATAAATAGGAGTTAAGGTATTCAGTGTTCAGTGCTTAATTATTTGTCCAATTATTTCAGCAACGTAAACTAGCCCTTCTCGCAGCACTCAAGGTTTGTTTGCCGTCCGTCTGACTCTAACATGCGCCGTAATGTAGGGTCTAATCAGCCTAATCATACGTATAGTCAACTAATCAATCAAATCTAATTCTGTGTGGAGTTTGCATGTTCTCCCCGTGTCCCCTAGGGTAGGTACCCTCACAAAAACATGCAGTAATCCTGATCTCTATACTGCCTCCCCCTGGTCAGCCGCGGCGCCTGATGGAGGGGAAAGGAACTGGTTGGAATAACGCGTTACGTCGAACCGGGGAAACTACCCCCTGTCGGGTGATGAGAAGGCTTCTTAGCTCTCATGCATTGAAAGAGGCATGAGCTCGGCTCTGGGCTCTCCCTAGGCTGGCAGAGGGAGTGTAGCGCCCAGGATTACTTAGACAATTAGCACTGGGTGAAAGAAAAAGAGGTTTCAAAATTGCAAAATATATATATATATATATATATATTGTAAATAAGACGTCAACCATTTAGAATGAAGAGAGACTACAAATGATCAAAAGCTTCACACAAAATGATTGTAGGTATACGATAAAAGTTATGGTTGAGAAAATAACACTGATGCAGACTTGGCATCAAGAATTAATTAACTTCAGGATAATGTGTTCTTGTTTTCAAATGGATTTTTGGATTGTACTCCAGTTTAATAATTAGGCTGCTATACCAGCCCAATAATTGTGCTGTCTACTATTAAACGGCACAATTATTTGGTTGTCCTTGATCGACACCTAATTTTCCATGTGTCTGTCCTCTCAGCGGTCGGTCCAGGAGGAGAAGCGCCGGCCCAGGAAACAGGAGTAAGTATATGGCTTCTATTTCACCCTTTATTTTTAACTCATTAAACCCATTTTAACCCATTAAACCAGGGGTTCAACGTTTTCAGGCCAAGGACCCCTTAGCTGAGAGAGAGATGAAGCAGGGACCCCCACTACATATTGCATACAATGTTGTTCTTCATAGATTTCATAGATAGCTTCATATACTGTATTTTCCATTGTATATACTGTATTTAACCACTTAAACCGTCAATACTTAGTAAACTTGACCTTTGGCTCTATACTTGGTCTTCTCTTTTCCCTCCTCTACACCAAACCCCTTGGCCGAAAATAGCCGATCTACAAGCTTGCGAGGCGTTGTCAGCTTGTAGATCTGCTATTTTCCGCGAAAGTTCCCCTCAGAATAGGGATTCTAGGGTTGAAGATGTTCATGTAAAACATGAGTTCCTATCACACAAAGATTTGGTGGACCCGCTGTAGTAACTTTGAGGACCCCCCTGTTGAAGACCCCTGCATTAAACCCATTTTAGATTTGAGCTATTCATATTGTAGTGAATAGGGGTAATTCAGTGATTAGTTATCATACAGATCAGTCTCATACTCTGTTACAGAAGTTACATTCTTGGCTGAGGCATGGGTCATCCAGCAATATACAATAAGACAAACAACTTTTAAAACTTTTTAACCCTGGCACAAAACATTTTCAGATGGGAGCGTCCACGGGCCAAATACAATGTAGGGGTCTCCTTGCCACTGTTTTAGAATGGGCCTCAGGTCTTAACAAACCCCCCTGGCAGCGTTCTAAAAGGCTGGCGCGCTGCCCTCCGTCCAGACAGTAATGGCCGTGGGCACGGTGCCAGCATGAGGACAATGTGTGTGGGTCCACACCTAACGACCTGTAACATCACACTGCCACAGTGACATTAATTGGCTTAATCTCTCACCTCCTTTCCATGCAATGAATAATAGACAATGAAATCAGTGCTATATGACCACAGTGCTGCAATGACAAGGAGAAAATGGTAATGATCTATGGCATCAGTAATAAGACTATAATATTAAAGCCAATATTCATGAACGTTATCTTCTTCTGTGATGGAAGGCATAGAGCAGTGGTTCTCAAACTTTTTCATGTCAAGGACCCCCAAAATGATATGTATTTGGCCGCGGACCCCCATCTCAAAATATGTTGTTCCAGGGACCCCAGAAGCAAAGATTTGAGTTAAAATGTTTGCTTTAAAATATATATATTCGAAGATTTGCGCAAATTTTCACGATTTTTCAAAAATAGCAGATCTACAAGTTCATAGCGCGGCACTCGATGCCGCGCTATGAGCTTGTATATCTGCTATTTTTGAATAGCCAAAGTATAAAAGGTTAAAGTGGTTAAAATTATTGTGACACTATATTAACACATTTTGCTGGGGACCCCCTGGTACCCCCCCAAGGACCCCTGGGGGTCCCCGGACCCCACTTTGAGAACCAATGGCATAGAGTACCAAAGTCTTCTGACGTCACTCCCACCACGCATTGTATATATTGCAACCTGTCCGTCCGTCCGTCCGTCCGTCCGGCCGTGTGTGTGTCCGTTGCCCCCTCCGTCTGTGAACAGCTAATCTCCGGCACTGTTGGCTTGATCGCAGCGAAACTGTGCACACACACTTCCCTGATGCAGGGAGCTGAACCTCTGCCCCAAATCTTTCACTTTTTTTGGCAGTATTCCGTGACAGCGGCAGTGGCTCAGGGGTAGAGTGGCCGGGTAGAGTGAACTGGAAACCGCAAGGTTCCCATTTCGATCCCGGGCTGGGGCGCTCCCCCAAAGTTAGTGTCGAAGTGTCCTTGAGCAAGACGCTGAACCCCTAATTGCTCCCGATGAGCAGGTTGGTGCCTTGCACGGGTTCCTCCGCCATCGGTGTATGAATGTGTGTGTGAATGGGTGAATGGCACAATCAATGTAAAGCGCTTTGGATAAAAGCGCTATATAAATGCACCATTTACCATTTAAACATCATGCAAATCGGTACACAGTATCTCTAGTTACCAAAGGGGTCTTTCCGATTTTTCATATTCCATCCTGATTGGCTATAAGATTGGCTTCCAAATATATGGGCATGAAAGGAACAAGGACTGACAGTTACAGAGATCTCCATATATGGGCATATCGGTCGGATCGGCGGTGCGACGTAGTGTACGGGCCCCAACCTCTAGTTAATTAAAGGATCAGAAAGAGTGTGTGTGTGTGTGTGTGTGTGTGTGTGTGTGTGTGTGTGTGTGTGTGTGTGTGTGTGTGTGTGTGTGTGTGTGTGTGTGTGAGGGGGGGCGGGGGTCACAAGGTGATCCCACCATCTGGGGAGAGGTGATGATCGGAGCTATGGGAGGGCTTGAACAGATAGACAGATAGGAGGGGCCAGGGCACTTCATCACAGCAGTCTGAACACACACACACACACACACACACACACACACACACACACACACACACACACACACACACACACACACACACACACACACACACCAGTGTGCCCAGACTCTAAACATCAAGGGTAATAATTTGTTAGCTGATAAATAAAGGCAGCGATGGACAGGAGCCGTTTACATGCATCATTAAGAAGGAGAAGGTCAGGAGGACGGATCGCATTTCCAGCTGAGGCTGACAGCAGAGGGGGGGTGGGGGGGGGGGGGGGGGGCTGGTAAGAGGAGAGAGAAAGTACAACTGAAGAGGAGTGAGGGACAGAGAGACAGCGGGGGACAACACGCTGTTATAAATGAGAGCGAACGCAGAGACAAAGACAAATGGACGGCGAAGAGGGACACTGGATGGAGTGCATGGCAGTGAGGAGGCTATAATCAATAGAGTTTCCCCTATTCCATCTATTAGATTCTATTGGACAAGCACTTATATTGTTTTGTTTATATGTTTGGCTGCTCTACTCACCTGCTTTGAACCTATCCAGTGGTTTTAAAAAGTGGGGTCCGGGTACCCCCAGGGGTCCTTGGGGGGGTTCCAGTTGGTCCCCAGCTAAAGTAGTTAATGTAGAATCACAATCATTTTGACCACTTTTATCCATTTATATGTTATAGTTGGCTGTTCAAAAACAGCATTTTTTTTAAAAATCGTAAAATTATTTGGATTATTTTTTAATTTAGACTTTTTTTAAAACTAATCTTCTTTTCTGAGGGTCCCTGGCACAAAAAAATCAGATGGGGGGTCCTTGGCATGAAAAAGTTTGAGAACCACAACCCATTAAGACCTGGAACTGTGTAATTTTTAGATTTGAGCTAAAAAGCATTATTTTACACTTTGGGCTATTTAGAAATAGCAGATATACGAGCTTGTAGATCTGCTATTTTTGAAAAATCGTGAAAATGTGTGCAAATCTTCTGAATATATATATTTTTAAAGCAAACATTTTTAACTCAAATCTTTGCTTCTGGGGGTCCCTGGAACAAAATATTTTCATGGGGGTCCATGGCCAAATACATATCATTTTGGGGGTCCTTGACATGAAAAAGATTGAGCACCACTGATATAGAAACATACGTTTTTTTCAGAATACTGTTGAGATTTAGGAGACATGTAGAATCGGCTTCAGGTCTCAATGGGCTAGAGAAGCAAGTCTTCAACGTGAACACTGTTAAAGCTGCTGATGTTGCTCCATACAGTAGTTTAATGTTCATTCAGTTCAATCTGTCTTCCTCCTAATGTGGTGCGCTTGCTTTGTTTGGCACAAGCAGTGATGTATAGCTCGCCTAAATGGATCTCCCAAGATGAAAGTCTAGCTCAAAATGTATTTGATTTTGATTAAATTACGACACATGTATCTTCCCCGATGTTAGAAAACCCATTTTGACAAATATGCCCACGCCTAAGCACTTCTAACTCTACTCCCACATCACAGATGAAACTAATGCTTTTCTAAGTGAGTGATCCTTGTCCCCTGACAGCTAATATCCTTTCATGCACTTATTTTGTGCAGTTTGGCAACAAGCTGTCAATAAACAGACGCTGCAGCTATTCGTAACTTTCTCGTTACTTTCTCAGTTTCTCCTTGTTGGCTAAAGGCCAGCCAATGAGCGGTCGCCAATGGCTTCCCACCCATACTCTGAATCCAAGCCCCCAGAACCGCGGTAGAACATTGAAGCTCATGCCATCGCGTGGTGGTCAAATCTGGGATTGCAAGACTTCAGCATTTAAAGCACTACCTTGCGTGCTTCTATCGTCTGAACACACACAAGCACACACACACACGCACACGCACACGCACACGCACACGCACACGCACACGCACACACACGCACACGCACACGCACACGCACACGCACACACACACACACACACAAAGAGGACACAGACACAGATGCACTTGTTTTCTTTATATCGGTAGCCAAGCTGTAAATCAGTGGTTCTCAACCAGTGGTCCGGGGACCACCAGTGGTCCTTGAGGGGGTTCCAGGGGGTCCCCAGCCTAATTAATAGTTAGGAACCAAATGGACCCTTATGTGTCTGTAACTCTGAGAGTGTACAAATGGAACCAAATGGACCCGTTCCATTTGTACACTCTCAGAGTTAAATGAACACTAATGATGATGATACAGTGTAGATTGGGACCCCCAAGAAATCAAAATGGTTGAGTCCCTGGCATATCTTTTCAAATGGGGGTCCGTGGGCTAATATGTGTCAATTTGGGGGTCCTTGACACGAAAAATTTGAAAACCACTGCTGTAAATGACATTTCACGTCGTTCTGTGTTCTTCAGTTCAGGGAAGCAGTTGGACGTGGATGACCAGTACTACCAGGGCATGTCCACCTCCTCCACAGCAGGGGAGAGGAGGCAGTCCGTGGACGAACGTCAGTCTGTAGGCAGGAGACAGTCCATGGAGAGGAGACCATCGTCTACAGAGCAGCAGATACCTGCTGGCCACCAGAGGCCGTCCAGAGAGAGGGCCACCACTGAACCACCACCCCCCAGACCTGCGAAAGACAACAGGTGCTTGATCAGAAATGGAAGTATAAATGTCAGTGTGCGGTCAAGTTTGCTATACTGCTATCAACCACATAACCATGCAGCTATGGCAGCTGTAAGCTGTAAGACAAAACAAAAAAGAAAGACCTGCCATCTCCGGTTTACTTCCCGTATCTGCGTGAAGTATAGGCTGTGGTGGAAAGAGTACTCAAATTCTTTACCTAAGTTAACGTACCAATACTGCAATATAGAAATACTCTGTTACAAGAAAAATCCAGAATTCAAAATTGACTTGAGTAAAAGTACAAAGGTATTGACATCAAGATGTACTTAAAGTACCAAAAGTAAAACTACTAAAATGTTTGAAAATAGCCGATCTACAAGCTCACACGTTGTGAGCTTGTAGACCGGCTATTTTCAAATAGCCTATCTATAAAATACGGCTAAAGTGGTTAAAAAAAAAGAAACTAGTAACAAAAGTTTTCAAATAATCGTATTGGAGTAATAATAATATTAATATTTGTCTCTGAGATGTAGTGGAGTACAAGTAAAAGTACAGAAAATTGGAAATACTCCAGTAAAGTAAAAAATACTTCAACATTGTACTTAAGTACAGTACTTGAGTATGTGTACTTATTTACACCACTGGAAGTAGGTGGCCGTTTTTTTAGGAGACCGGAAGCAGGTTGGAGTATTATTTCCAATGGAAGAGTGAACACAGCTAAATAATGGACCCAAACGTCAACACAAAGCCACACACTCATTCCTGAATTTCTTCTTAGACAAAATCAACAATATAAGATCATCCACATCACCTCCAGTCTCAACTCTCTCAATAATAAAAGAATACACCTCCAACCATGACAGCATGATTACAAGACATGATAAATGACTGCTAGAGAGAGAGAGGATAAACGCATACACGAGAAACCTTTCTTTACCATTAATCTTGTCATCTTTTACTCTCAACTCCGGTCCTTTAACCCTTTAAGACCGGGAACGCATCTGTGTCATTTTAAGATTTCTTTGGCTATATGAAAATAGCAGATCTACAAGCTAATGAGCTTGTATATCTGCTATTTTTTTGAAAAATCGTGAAAATGTGTGCAAATCTTTAGTTTGAATATGTATATATATACATTTTTAAAGCGAAAGATTTTAACTCAAATCTTTGCTTCTGGGGATTTTACAAATGTCTTCTAGATCCTAACCATTGATAATATCAATGGTTTTCAAACTTTTTTCATGTCAAGGACCCCCAAAATAATATGTATTTTACCGCGGACCCCCTCCCATCTAAAAACATTTTGTTCCAGGGACCCCCAGAAGCAAAGATTTGAGTTAAAATGTATATAAAAGATTTGCGCAAATTGTCACGATTTTTCTAAAAATAGCAGATCTACAACCTCGTAGCGTGGCACTCGGCGCTTGTATATCTGGTATTTTTGAATAGCCAAAGAAATCTTAAAATGACACATGCGTTCCCTTTCCGGCCTTAAAGGGTTAACTTGAATCTCTCAAGGCATCTCACGTTCTCCATTTCCACTTTCTCTGTTTTTTCCCCCCAATAGCTCTTTCTTTTTCCCCCCTATGCATACATACAGTATGGTCACTTTTATCTCTTATTGCTTTGGGATGACAGGCACTCCGTCCCCAGACTGCCCTCCACAGAGAGCCAGAGCGAGGACAACCCGTACGATTACAGACACTTACTGAGGAAGACCTCCCAGAGACGACGGCTCATCAAATAGTACTGGTCTTCTTCTGGGCCAACAGTCTCATCACTTCACCAAAAAAAAATCAAGAAGCCAAGATGCAGAGAAGAAGAATATACCCATAAAGAAATATATCGTTGCTGTCGAGTGGAAACCTTGTATTTCAAAAAACATTTTGTTTTTCATTATTATTTTCTAGAGTATGTTTTGCACCCTGTCTGTTAGCAGCTAATCTCTGGAACCGTTGGCCCGGTCACTGCGAAACTGTGCACACACACTCCCTCGAGTTGTGCAAAACCCATTTTTTGACATTAATCCTAAAGATTTATCCAAACGTCATGCAAATCGGTACACAGTATCTCTATAGTCATGTGATCAACCCGGATATGTCCGATTTTCCAGATTCCATCCTCATTGGCTAAGGTTGGCTTCCAAAGTTTGCAGGATTGGTCCGTTTTGAACAAAATGACTCAAATCATGAACGCAGCTTGCGATTACCGTAAAATTTCACACGGACATTCCCACTAGGCCGAGAAAGAAATGCCACCCTTTTCACATTGGCCTGTTATAGCGCCACCAGCAGGTCTAATTTAGCAATACACATTTTTGGAACAAAATGCCTCAAATCATGAATGCAGTGTCCGATTGCCGTGAAAGGCCTAAGAAGAAATGGCACCCTTTTCACATTGGCCTATTATAGCGCCACCAGGAGGCCACAATAACCTACCTGACATGGCGGAGACCTGTGCTCCGAGGAGCACTTTTTCTAGTTACATATCTGTTTCTCCCATCGTTATGCCAATTAATTCCTCCCCACACACATTCATGTGTTCTCACTGCTGTCGTATCCTACTGACTCACCTGCCAGTGAGGAGCCCCCACCGGGAGGACGAAGAGCCTTCGTCCGACTCCTCCCGCCCAACACTCCCCGCCCCAACCCGTAGGAGTGCATGGAATGACCAATATCATCCTCCCCTCCCGGCTTCCCTCACCCCGAACACGAGCCAATTTTGTTCGCGTAGACGCCCGACAAAGCCGGGCGCACAACGGTCGATTCAAACCCACAACCTCCGTGATGGTGGGCAGGGACTTTACCACTGCTCCACCCGAGCGCAGATCTGCTATTTTGCACTACATTTGTCTCTCTCTCGTATGATGTAAGTATATAAGACATT
Source organism: Gymnoscopelus microlampas (assembly GCF_963454915.1). Classification (NCBI taxonomy): domain Eukaryota; kingdom Metazoa; phylum Chordata; class Actinopteri; order Myctophiformes; family Myctophidae; genus Gymnoscopelus; species Gymnoscopelus microlampas. Next base: position 35,781,602 of record NC_139959.1, on the reverse strand, counting down.
AATTTATGAAAAAACATGAAAAGTTGAAATACGGAGATGCAAGGTTTCTGCCTGACAGCAACGATATCACAGGATGTTTTTGTTTTGTTTTTGGAACTATTAACCAAGGTGAAATGTTATGTTAGAGCAGGGGTCTTCAACTGAGGGTCCGGGACCCCTAGGGGGTCATCAGAGTTACTATGGGGGGCCGCTAAATCTTATAGGAGCATTATTTTGTTACATTAACCACTTGAGCCCTATAGAATCCCTATTCTGAGGGGAACGTTTGCTGAAAATAGCATTTTGGAAAATGGCTATTTTCGGCAAAGAGTTCGGTATAGGGGGAAGAGAGAGCAGACCAAGTTAAAGTTTAAGTGGTTAACTGTCTGAAAATACACATTAAAGGTTTCATAACATTCAGTTTTACAACACATTAAAAGTCTTCATCATGGTCCTTCAAACGTGTATTAAAATATACTGAAACTGAAGAATCCACTCCAGTGATCCATGGCAGGTTTTTTTTCTTTATGATTTCTAAAGCCTTTTCAACTGCAATGAAAAAATAAATCGTTACCTGCGGGTGTCGCTGTTGAGGGATTTTGCCTGTCAATCATCGCCTCTGCTCCGCCCCCTCCCAAAGGAAAGGATAGGGGAGGGGCGGGGAGGGGCGGGGAGGAGAGGGGGCGCGATTAAGGGACTATGAGTCAAGATGCCAATCCCTTTTTTTTAGCTAGCCTAATTATTCCGAAAACCACAGACCACAGAAAATCCACTGAATGTTCAAAGTTCAGGTTTTTAGGTTGTAATTGAGGTCATTAAACCCCCCAAAAAACTACACTACACAACGCTAGTGCTGTCAAACAAGTCTATGAAATCTATGTACAAGTTTAATCTGCAACACCATTTTATACAATATTTTAGTGGGGGTCCCTGCTTCACCTCTCTCTCAGCTAAGGGGTCCTTGGCCTGAAAAACGTTGAAAACCCCTGTGTTAGAGAAACATTGAGTCATTGTTGCACTTAATGTACTGTATATACTGTGTGTAGATTACATGACGTCACTACCAGGCAAATTGCCTTAAACTCTGCACATGATAGTCATAAGGGTAAACTGTAAATAATGAAATCTTCCCCTCTTCTTTCACTTTTGTAAAGATTGTCTGTGCTATTTTTAATAGAACGTGTGAATAATTGGATGTAAAAAAAAAAGGCAATTTGAATGCCAATGAGGGTATGTTTGGTACCAATAATGAGGGTTGTTATAAGTTAAGTTTTTTTTTTTCCATTTCTTTTTTTTTTTTTACTTTATTCATTTAATGTATTGAAAAAATAAATAATAATAATTGATTCACTTTTGAATCCAGTCCATTTCTTTCCGGTTGGTCACATCATGATGCACTTGAAAGACCAAATATTGTTTTATAATATCTGTAAGTTTAATTACTCTAAATGGATTATTCAGAGAAATATCAATCTGGGAACCCATTTGGTAAAAAGAAATATATATATATATATTTTTGCCTCTGGGTGCACCACCTTCTTTATTGTGATATATACGTGTGTGTGTGTGTGTGTGTGTGTGTGTGTGTGTGTGTGTGTGTGTGTGTGTGTGTGTGTGTGTGTGTGTGTGTGTGTGTGTGTGTGTGTGTGTGTGTGTGTGTGTGTGTGTGTGTGTGTGTGTGTGTGTGTGTGTGTGTGGGTGGGCCACATGTAGGCCTATGTGTCTGTTAATTTTATTTTTTGCATTAAAAAGTCCACCATTTCCTTCTACTTGAATAAAATACATTTCACCATTTCAACTCAAAATGCCCAAAATGGTTTCCCTATATTTTGGGCATGTCATCAGGTGAAAACGTTTAAAACTTATATTATTTAGTTAATTATGTATTTAATTGTCTTATTGTCATAACCTGGCTTGCATATTCCCGTCCCTCTTTATTGTGACTTCTTTGAGAACCAACAAATAACCTTTGCATGACATTTACAGAAGAATATAAACCCACTAGGCATGCTGGTGAGTCTCCAGCAATGTGCTACATGCACACACTGCCTCAACACAGCAAGCCTTCTGACAAAGACCTGCTAGCTATAGCACAATTATCTGGTCAACCAGACTGCCGTGTGTGTGTGTGTGTGTGTGTGTGTGTGTGTGTGTGTGTGTGTGTGTGTGTGTGTGTGTGTGTGTGTGTGTGTGTGTGTGTGTGTGTGTGTGTGTGTGTGTGTGTGTGTGTGTGTGTAAATTCAAAATGAAAAATAAAAGCAGATACACGAGCGCGCGCACACACACACACACACACACACACACACACACACACACACACACACACACACACACACACACACACTGGATATAATAGGCACAGATCTTTAAATTGAATTTACTGTAGTCAATTCATCTTGCCATAGGGCTATACAGTTAATTTTGGCACAGCAGCTTATACTTAAATTATAATTGTATCTACACACAGTCAGTGTCATTTCGGTGCCCACACTCACTGCCCATAGGGATCCGTTGCTCTCTTTCAGACACATGGCTGACAGTAGGACATGATGACAAGGTGCTGCAGTGTGATTCAGTCAGAGAGCTTAGCAAAACATTATGTGGCTTGAATTAATTCGTGCAAGACAGACAGACAGACAGACAGACAGAGGGACCTGCGTGCGCTCATGGCGTCTGCAGACCGCCCAATGTTTCTTCTGAGGCAGACAATTATAGCAGTTGCCCCAGAAATAGGACTTGATAGTTGGCTAAACATAAATGCAGGTGGTGAGGGTGGTGTGGGGCAGGGGTTCAGCGGATTGCACCGGAGGGCACATTCAGTGTTGCCATGTCTGCTTATTATAAGTGACTTTCTTTCTGTAAAGTTGGGGCTTGTTTCTAAAAGTGTAGCTGCTTATTTGGGCTTCCATCTTAGTGTCGTTTAAACCAGTGGTTCTCAAACATTTCTATGTCATTTTCACTTTCACCTCCAAATTAATATGTATTTGGCCCACTGCCATGGACCCCCATACAAGATTTGTGTTGTTGACATTTTTCAAAAATATTCCAAAATGTCCCCCTATTTTTCCTTTTTTTCCCCTTCTTTTTTTTAAAAAGTATTCCACATTTTTCTTTTCTTAAATAGCAGATCTACAAGCACACAACTCGTCACGATTTGACACATTGAGAGATTGTAGATCTGCTATTTTCAAATGGCCAATAGTTCTCATTTGGCCTAATGGCAGTCGCTTCTTTTGGGCTTGTTTTCATAGACATGGTTGCTCATTTCTCTCGCAAAATCTGGCAACACGCGGGGGCACAAGTTACAACACAGTTGGCGTCAGTCAAGGAGTCAGTCACGACTCTCGACGAAACTCAGCTCGTCATCAAACTTCATGTGAATCACGCAGGAATGTCTTTGGTGACGTGAAATCATCAGGTTATCACATGTGAGTGGGTGATAGAGAGACTCTCATTTTGACTCCTAGTCTCCTATACCTAAGCATCAATTCACCTCTAGTGTCCTTCTATGCTTCATGGTCTTTAATTAGACAATTGGCAAAAATAAAATATTCGCAATATAAAACTGTCGATAAAAGCAGACGCTGGACAGACAGACAGACAGACAGACATAGGATTTTGTGATTTCCAGACCTGCTTTTACACTTGATCTGCATTCTGCCTCCCTTCATCTCCTGTGAGATTCCACCATTCTCAGGTCAAAGCAGTGTGTGGCTGCAGGCAGTGGCTGCACTCTGCGTTGAAGCGCGCAGCAAAGTGACTCTGAAACGCACAAACGCCCCGCTTCATTCATTCATTCATGCCTCCAGCAGGTGCACCTGTGGGCTCAGCCTCCGGCTAACGGACACCGACAGACACCTGATTTGTCCTTGTGAAGAGAGACGAGACGAATAAAGACGTGGCTGCGTTTTTCTTTAATGCTTTCAGAAGGGCGTCTGTCGTCGAGTCGAATGCTGCTCGGCTGCTGGATTTTCAGCATTCAGGGAGCTTCAGCTTCAGCACCACGTTGTCTCTGAACAGCTCCCACTCAGGGAGGTGCGTTGGATAACAGGGTTCAGCACCACTGTCTCTGAACAGCTCCCCATTCAGGGAAGGTGCGTTGGATAACAGGTTTCAGCACCACACGTCTGTGAACAGCTCCCATTCAGAGAGGTGCGTTGGATAACAGATTCAGCACCACGTCTGTGAACAGCTCTCATTCCGTCTGGATGGGCACCGCTCGTCTCTCTCACAGCTCCTATAACTAGACTACAAACGACAGGCTTTTACAATGGCAGCGCACGGATTTTGGTCTCTTGGTGGAGATAATAATGCGGGGAACCCTACAGCGGTCGCAGGGAACCAAAGCCCCAGCGCGAGTGAGTAGTTTGTTTGTTTTTTTACATCCCTGATCCTTGAAACATGTTTATGTGCCACCAGTGGCATTTCACGGTCGTTTTTTTTTTCAGGTGCCAGCCTCCTCCTCGCATTCCATTTCATTGTTAAAATACCAGACCAGTGCGACCATCACGGGCCTATTAAGCTATAATGTATTAATTCGATGTTAATTATTGTATCGCATGGTTATACGTGCAATAAAACAATAACAACACTATTAATATAGGCTAAGACTATCTGTGTGTTATTCCAAGTTTTGTGCTTGTGGATTGATTGAATACTTTATTTAGCAATTTTCCAAAAAAAATCTCAGAAAGTACAGTTCTATAACAAAGGTCTGCTAAAAAGGATTAAACCCAAGAAAGCACTATATATATGGCTTTGTTTCCATTTGGGTCCTAGCTGTGAATTCAATTCATCGAATTGTGTTTCAGATGTGTAGTGTGATATAAAACGTGAAGCTCCATTATTATTTATCCCAATGTGATATATATGTCTTTCTCCAGCCAGGGCATGGTGCCAGGCAGCTGCCCAAAAATTTCCCGGGGGCCTAGGATCGAAATTATGTGGTATGTTGGTTCTGGAGGGGAGGGAGGGAGGGAGTGTGTCTCCAAGCAATATATTGGCAACTTTTAGTTTTTCCTCCATTGCTATTTGGCTTAATTGTATAGCTTCGATATTGTTTTATAATTAAATCAAATCAATATTTAGGACTGTCACAATTATTGCATAATCGCCTAATCGCAATTATTTGAGATGAAAACGATTCTTTTTTTTTTTACATATTCGTATTCCATGGTAAAAAAATGTTCAGACATTTTCAAGCATTTTCGGGGGGGGGGGGGGGAATGCAGAAATAGCTGATCTACAAGCTTACAACACGTCACTTCGTGACGTGTTGTAAGCTTGTAGATCAGCTATTTGTATATATTTAAGTTATTTATCATATCTGCCCTAACAATTTGTGATGACGAGGCCTAAAAACCAAACAGACATTAAACTTGTATTCATGTGTTAGTGCTCATTGCCAAAAACACAAATAAAATCGTTAATGGCAATTATTTGCGTGACAATTAATCGTCAACTTAAATGTGTAATAATCGTGACAGCCCTATTTTCAACACTATATAAACATATAATATATCGTGTGTTTGATGTGATGTCCATCCAAAAGCTCTACTTAATGTCGGGGAAATGGAAAAAACAGCGGCTGGTGAACAACCGACCCCCAAAGAAGAAACAGAAACCAGGTCGTCTGAGCCATGCGGGTGCAATAAACCTTGCAATTGTTCCAAAACGGCTGATGCTGTCGCTTTCTCCGATCTCTATTCAACAGGTATACAAGAACTCCGTGTTTTTTTATCATCTTTTATATGTCTACTACTAGATCTTAAAGTCTGGGCCTTCCTTGCCTTTCATTGCAATATTCCAAGGGTCACCTTCAGCCATAAAACCCATTGTCATGTCAGCCTGATGCTCTTCAGATGATGCTGCCACTCAATTAACGAGGTCCATTAAAGACAAATAAACGCTTGACTAGTCTGTCGTATATGTTTTTATTCGTCATTATAGGCCGAGATACATTTTTATTGCTAAATTTAAGAGCATGACCCTATATTTTAGACTCTAAAATATAGGGTTCTCAACCAGTGGTCCGGGGACCACCAGTGGTCCTTGATAGGGAGTTCCAGGTGGTCCCCAGCTAAATGATGGAGAGTTGGTAACCAAATGGACCCTAGATTTTACGCTCTCAAGAGCTAAATTATTGTTAAAAATCTGCATTACTTAATTAAATAATTGTTATTTTGATCAACGTTTGCCTGTCGTCTCTCCTATGGTACCAACATCAATACAGCATGGATGGAATTGTGGACAAAATCGTGTCCAACGACAACTAAATATTCCAAGTCTTGGGTCTGAGAGTCTAAATCTCAATAGTGGCTCAAAAACGCCGAATAAAATAATGGACCTTGATATGAAAAAGGTTGAGAGACCACTGTTTTAGAGGCCTAGGGAGATGGTGTGAATATACGACCTAATGATGCGTGTAAATATCTTTAAAAATCCATTATAGCCTATAGTGGAAGACATTCTCCCTAAATCACGATCCCTTTTTATCATCAATTAAGTCAACCCGGAGTTAAATCAAAATGCAAATCATTTCCCGCACCATTTGTTTCACACTAGACCAGTGGTGTAAAGTAACTAAGTACATTTACTCAAGTACTGTACTTAAGTACAATTTTGAGGTATTTTTACTTGACTGGAGTATTTCAAATGTTCAGTACTTTTACTTCTACTCCACTACATCTCGGATCCAAATATTGTACTTTTACTCCACTACAATTATTTGAAAGCTTTAGTTACTAGTTAGTTTGTAGATTTTGATTATTATTACAAAACACACATTAACCACTTCAGCCCTATAGGCCTATACATTTCGGCCATTTGAAAATAGCCGATCTACAAGCTCACAATGCCACTATACGCATTGTGAGCTTGTAGATCTGCTATTTTCAAAAGATTTGTATACATTTGAAAACTTGTCAAATGCATAATGAGTACTTTTATTTCTGGTACTTTAAATACATTTTTGATACCATTACTTTTGTAAATTCCGGACTTTTACTTGTAACGGTAGTATTTCTACATTTTGCTGTATTGATAATTTAACTTAAGTTAAAAAAAAAATACTTTTTCCACCACTGCACACTAGACCTGCTTCCTGCCCTGAACGGCGACACCAAGACAATGACATTTCTGCAGGAGGTCGTGGACATTCTGCTGGCTTACATCGTGGAGTCCTTCGACAGGGACACCAAGGTCATTGACTTCCACTATCCCAACGAGCTGCTCCAGAGGAACAACTGGGAGCTCCAGGACGAGCCAGAAACCCTGGATGACATCTTGATCAGCTGTCGGGCCACCTTGAAATACGCCATCAAAACAGGTATAGCCTACTAATTTAGGCTCCGACGTTATTAAAGGTTTTTCTATTCTTTCCCCTCCCTCCATCCATCGTCGTTAGAGAACGTGACAGTCTCTCTTCTCTGTGATTTATTAAGAGTATAAAAATATAATCGATATAGGCTATCTCTGGCCTGGCAGCGAGAAACCTATTTGTATTCCCCCCGTTTTTTCCCCACTGGGCCTAAATTCCGCTCTTATTCCACATGTTTCCTTTTTTTCCTAAGATATTTATTTATTTATAAATAGCAGATTTACAAGCTCACAGCAGGTCCCATGGCAAGGCGTTGTGGCTTGTAGATCTGCTATTTTCAATTAGGCCTCTCATTTGGCCTAGTCGCTGCTTTTTGGGCTTGTTTTCATGGACCTGCTTATTTCTCTCAGCCTGCCCTTGTTTACAATTATTTCCACCTGAAATAGTGCTTCTTATATAGGATATAATCCAACCAGATAAAGGCCCTTTTGTGAATTATAGTCCAGTTCTTTTTTATTTTATTTTGTATAAATAAACCCAACAGCATGTTTTTTGGGAGTTTTTTTGTGTGTGTGTGTTTTTATTTTTTTTATATATAAATAAACCATTAACGTGTTTTTTTTTTTATACAACCACATTTTCCTTACAAAACAGACAACTGTCTCTATGCCTCTTTGCCTTATGATCATAGCCTTTGTCTTATGATCATAGCCTTTACCATCATAGCCAAAGCCTTTACATGTGGCTTTTATTGGAGGCACCGACCAGATCCAGGGCCAAGTCTATTATAGCCTATGATACGGTCGATTGAAGCACTTAATGAGGAAACGTTTATTATAACAGGGCCACCTGGCCAAAATGTATAATTATCATTATTATCTCCGTTAAAGGAAGAATTTAACGAGTATCTTGAAAATACCACGTTATATGCCACTTCTTAGACTTGATTGATTGATTGATTGAAAACTTTAACAGTTAAAAAAAAAAAAAAGGCACAGAGGTACAGTTTCATACAAAAGGCTGTTAAAAGGATTAAACCCAAGGAAGCCTATATGGCTTGTTTCCATTGGGGTCCTGTGTATTCAATTCAATCTAAACATTTAGAGACAATATATAAACCAAATATTCCGTGTAGGCCTACTCTTACCGAAAATTAGCCTAATATTGTTTGAATAATGTATTAACAGTTTTGCAAGCAGTAGCCTACAGTGGTAGGCCTACAATTATACAATGATCCTAAAATGATAACAGACAAAGCCCTGAGGGCTTGTTTCCATTGTGGTCCTGCTGTGAGTGTGTATTCAATTCATCGAGGCATTTTAAAGACACATGATAATAATATACACGACATTATCAACACTAGTGGTAAAGATTTAGGCTGATCGTTTATATCGACAGTCGACAAAAACAGACATTATGGGCTATATAAAAATAATAATAATGAAATGGTCGTGACATTCTAAAATGTGTAAATACGCTCATTTAACCCATTAAAACTGGGAATGCATCTGTGTTATTTTAGATGTTTGCGTTGGCGTTTGGAGAAAAAAATCGAGCTTGTACATCTGCCATTTTTTTAAAACAAAATTGGAAAATAAATTGAGCTTGTATCTGCTATTTTTGAACATTTATGAAAAAAATAAAACATGAAGCTTGTATCTGCTATTTTTTGAACATTTTGGAAAAGAAATCGAGCTTGTACATCTGCTATTTTTGAACATTTTGGATAAAAGAAATCGTCCCCCTCTAACACAATGTCCCTGTCGCTCATCAGCTCACCCTCGGTACTTCAATCAGCTGTCTACAGGACTAGACATGGTCGGCCTGGCCGCGGATTGGCTGACGTCCACCGCCAACACCAACATGTAAGTGTATGAGGGGGGGGGGGGGGGTTCTGATGGCTGCTGCTTCATCATGATTCCAATGACGATAATAATGATAATAATGACCATGACTTCCCCCTATTATCCTCTGTGTGTCTGTGCAGTGACTGATAGCGGGGCTTTCACTCAGCAAATAAACTGTGTGTGTGTGTGTGTGTGTGTGTGTGTGTGTGTGTGTGTGTGTGTGTGTGTGTGTGTGTGTGTGTGTGTGTGTGTGTGTGTGTGTGTGTGTGTGTGTGTGTGTGTGTGTGTGTGTGTGTGTGTGCGCGCGCGCGCGTGTGCGCGTGCGTGAAGGCTATAGCGGCTGATAATCTGGCAGACAATTGCAGTAGCCTAAATTATCACACACACACACACACACACACACACACACACACACACACACACACACACACACACACACACACACACACACACACACACACACACACACACACATCCCCATGGGGATTCATCACCCATGGGGAAATGTAAATCACCCTAATCTGAACCTAATTGTAGGCTGTGTTGGTAGTTGATAAAACAGTGAGAATTGGCAACATTTCAAAACTGCAAAATTCCTCCTGAATTTAAATAAAAGCCATTTATGGATATAGGTAGGCTTAGACTGTGTGTGTGTGTGTGTGTGTGTGTGTGTGTGTGTGTGTGTGTGTGTGTGTGTGTGTGTGTGTGTGTGTGTGTGTGTGTGTGTGTGTGTGTGTGTGTGTGTGTGTGTGTGTGTGTGTGTGTGTGTGCGTGCGCGTGTGTGTGTGCGTGTGCGTGCGTGCGCCCAGGCCACATATAGGTCTATCCCAGATACAAATGCTGTTTTATGAACAGGCAATTTTGAATTGTATCATTTCTGAATAAACAGTATAACCCTCTGAATGTAAAGTGTATCCTTTACATTAAAAAATAAATAAATAAATTGAATTCCTATCAATCTATCAGATGACTACATGTATAGTTTGGTGCTATTATTATTATCATTATTATTAGATTTATTTATTTAATTTTATCATTTTTTTGTTTTAGAAATATTTTCCTATAACTTCATTATTGTGTCCTAATGCAAGAAAACAATGTTGTGATACTGTATGGCATTCCATTTTATAAATCCACTCATTCTTTAATACTCAGCCCTTATATAGGTTGACCCTGAACCCCTATAACCCTATACTGTAGGTTGCCTTACACAGTGGTGTAAAGTAACTAAGTACATTTACTCAAGTACAGTACTTAAGTACAATCTTGAGGTGTTTTTACTTTACTGGAGTATTTCCAATTTAAAACACCACAGTGCATTTGTGCACCCATTTGGGATGCTGTCAATGCACTGACTGTCTGTACATGCTTCTGAGTTAAATTGACACTGACGGTTGTTTACTGTCTGGGTCGACCCTGAACCTTCATCTTTGATCAGGCTTACAAAAACATCATGTGTCATAACATAACAACATAAGCAAGAAAGGGAAGGGGGGGAAATGCCATGAAACCGCATCTTTTGATGATGAATCATGACATTTAGAATCTCTGTGTGTTGAGTAAAAGTACAAAAGTATTGGTATCTAAATGTACTTAAAGTACCAAAAGTAGAAGTACTAAAAGGTTTGAAAATAGCTGATCTACAAGCTCACAACGCGTCGCATCGCGACGCGTTGTGAGCTTGTAGATCGGCTATTTTCAAATAGCCTCGGAATAAAAGAGGGCTAAAGTGGTTAATGTATGTCTTACAATATAATAATTGATAATTGCAACTAGTAACTCAAGTTTTCAAATAATTGTAGTGGAGTAAAAGTACAACATTTGCCTCTGAGATGTAGTGGAGTAGAAGTAAAAGTACTGCAAATTAGACATACTCCAGTAAAGTAGAAAATACCTGTGTGTGTGTGTGTGTGTGTGTGTGTGTGTGTGTGTGTGTGTGTGTGTGTGTGTGTGTGTGTGTGTGTGTGTGTGTGTGTGTGTGTGTGTGTGTGTGTGTGTGTGTGTGTGTGTTTGCAATTCAACAAATGCCTCCTAAATCCTAACAGTTTTCTGAAAAAAAGAACGCATGTTGCTATATCAGAGGTGCTCAATCAATTCCATGCCCCCCCATATCAAAATATTTGTTTTATAGGGACCCCCCCAGAAGCAAAGCCTTGAGTTAAAAATAAATATATTCAAAGATTCGCACACATGCATTTTAGAATTATTTTTGAATAGCCAACTAATGTGCTTTTACATATATATACAGGTAAAATCTAAAATGATACAGATGCTTTCCCAGTTTTAATGTCATTAAAGGAGTAGTTCACCAAATAATTACCTATTTCCTATAATTACACACCCCATGAAGCATTGAATTCATGGAGATTTTTTTTTGTTTTTGTCACATTCCTAAGCCAATAATTTGATGATAATAATAAAGACCCTAATGTATCTGGTAGGAGACACAAAGGAGACTCTTTGTGTACTTGATAGGAAATAAGTAATTTTTTGGGTATTAAACTATTCCTTTAACCCGGCCCCTGTCATGTCCCCTTTGTGCAACAACTCAGGTTCACCTATGAGGTGGCTCCTGTCTTTGTGCTTCTGGAATACGTCACTCTGAAGAAGATGAGGGAGATCATTGGTTGGACGGACGGGCGAGGGGATGGAATCTTCTCCCCTGGTACGTATAAATATAGGTGACGCAAGTCCCCCCGCCCCTTCTCCCCTCTCTCTCACAGGACAATGGAACAGTCTGCATGCATGAGATGTGTCAATTTGAATTTTGATGACATAAACGGAACGGTCGATTAGCGGGGGGGGGGGGGGGGGTGTCACTTTAGATTTCATTGGCTATTCAAAAATAGCAGATATACAAGCTCATAGCGCGGCACCGAGTGCCGCGCTACGAGCTTGTAGATCTGCTATTTTTTTTTATTGTGAAAATTATGTTTTTATATTTTTTCCAGAAGAATTGTTAGGATTTAGATTTTTTTTAGACGTGGCCTCAGGTCTTATACCTTTTTTTGGTGCAGTTTTCAAATATTTTTTTGCCACATAATCAAATGTATGGTAATGCCTGATGGCTTGGTTCCAGGCTTAAAATCATTTATAGACACCTTTTCGGAAATCTCTACGGGGAAAAATTAATATTTCTTTTTACCTGTGGCATCACAAAATGGCCACCACTGCTATGCCCTATTGTGAGGAAAGCTTTTGCAGAAAATGGCAGATCGAAAAGCTCACATCGCGTTGCATTTCATCGCGTTGTGAGCTTGTAGATCGGCTATTAGTGTTATTGTTTGAGTACATTTTGACACCAATACCTTTGTACTTTTACTCAAGTAGATTGTGAATACAGAACGTTTACTTGTAAAAGAGTATGTCTACATTCCAGTATTGATACTTTTACTTAAGTAAGAAATATGAGTACTTCTTCCACACCACTACCATGTGACAGCAAATCATGTCCGGAGAATTGAGTGGTGTCTCCCCATCTGTCCTCTAGGTGGGGCCATTTCTAACATGTACGCCATGCTGCTCGCTCGCTTCAAGATGTTCCCTGAGGTGAAGGAGAAAGGAATGTCCTCCGTACCCAGACTGGTGGCCTTCACATCCGAACATGTAGGATCCTCTCAGATATTCACCTTTCATCTTAACCCATTAAGACCTGGAACTGTGTCATTTTTGATTTGAGCTAAAAAGCATTATGTTACACTTTGGGCTATTCAAAAATAGCAGATATACAAGCTCATAGCGCGGCACCGAGTGCTACAAGCTCATAACGCCTCGCGCTGCGAGGCGTTATGAGCTTGTAGATCTGCTATTTTTGGCTAAAGTTCTCCTCAGAAAAGGGATGCTAGGGTTCATGTGGTTAAGGGGGAAAAAAATCACACTAAGATTTGGCGGACCCCCTGTAGTAACTCTGAGAACCCCCTAGGGGTCCCGGACCCCCTGTTGAAGAACCCTGTTATACAGTATGTAGTGGGGGGTCCCTGCTTCATCTCTCTTATACAGTATGTAGTGGGGGGTCCCTGCTACATCTCTCTGTCAGCTAAGGGGTCCTTGTTGGGCTGAAAAAAGCGTTGAAGACCCCTGCATTAGCTCCATTAGGTATTCTCCTTCTCCTCTTTTAATCTCTATTTATACTCTCTTGTTTCATTCTCTCGTTCTATTATCTTTCAGAGCCATTTCTCAATCAAAAAAGGAGCGGCGGCCCTGGGCATCGGGACGGAGAGTGTGATCTGCATCAAAGTAGATCAAAGGTATGGCGGGTCTATGATGAACGCCGGGGGAAAGATGAAACACTTAATATCCATAAATTCATTTTTACAAACGCATTCAAGCCTGCTATTCTCCCCACCGTTTGCAGTGGTAAGATGATCCCGGCTGACCTCGAGAGGAGAATACAGGAGGCCAAGCAGAAGGTACGGTTTCATTCTGTGAAATAGACCAATGTACTAGACAAGTAGAAAGGCTGCATTTATGGTAAACACTCCATCAAAACCACCTTGATCATTGAAGAGACAACATAAACTAAAACAGCAGCATCATTATAACTGAATCAATATGGGCTGTAACATTAAAACGCGCTCCAGTTAGCTCCAGAGAACCGCTTAAGAACCGTGTATGATCATTATGTTTCTTTATTACGCGGCTTGGTTGAATGCTTGATTCTGATTGGTCAATCGCTGAATTCAGCTGTGTGTTATTTCTGGATAATGACCAATGGGCTCAATAACAGACCTCTGTCTAAATCAAAGACTCAGAGCACCTGCTTCATATCATTCTGCGCTGCATGATTTTATGATGTATACAACATGACAGCCATGTAAACAAACACACCATGTCGTTTACAACTAAACGTTGCTCTCAAGAATGTTTTTGAAAACATTTGCGAGAAATAGACAATGCAGTAACCAAAAATGTATTCTATTTGATCAACACTTCCTTGTTTTCCGAGGTGATCGTGTTCGCCCAGCGTAACACTTATGGAAAACTGTCATTGCCATAAGCAAAGAAATACTTTGTTTTGTTGTTACTTTTGGATCAATTCATTTATTTATTAAGTAGCAGTGTAATAAGCAGGATGATTCAGGGTGATTAGGCACCTCCGCTACGTGTTGGTGCCTAATAACCCTGTCGGGATTTATTTATCAACAATGACCCGCTACCCGTCAATTATCCTTTGTCAATTATCCCAATGATCGACTTTGTGCCGTTCTTGTGTTTGCGTAGGGCTTCGTGCTTTAAGAACCATGTACAATCATTATGCTTCTTGCGTTTGCGTAGGGCTTTTATGCCGTTCTTCTGTACGATCATTATGTTTCTTCTTGTGTTTGCATACAGGGCTTCGTGCCGTTCTTCGTGAGTGCAACTGCAGGGACAACGGTGTACGGGGCTTTTGATCCTCTCATCGCCATCTCCGATGTCTGTAAAAAATACAACGTCTGGATGCATGTGGACGTGAGTAATAGAGTTGTTCCAATACCGATACCAGTATCGGAAAAGCTACCGATACTGCCTAAAATGCTGGTATCGGTATCAGTGAGTATGCCAGTCAATGCCATTGAATGGCATTGACTGGCATACTCACTGATACCGAATTAATCACATGATGATATGTCATTTATAGCAGTGGTTTTCAACCTTTTTCGCGTCAAGGACCCCCAAATTGACACATATTAGCCCACGGACCCTCATTCGAAAAGATATGCCAGGGACTCAACCATTTTGATTTCTTGGGGGTCCCAATCTACACTGTATCATCATCATTAATGTTCATTTAACTCTGAGAGTGTACAAATGAGAGTGTACATTTGTACACTCTCAGAGCTAGAGACACATAAGGGTCAATTTGGTTCCTAACTATTAGTTTGACTGGGGACCCTCTGGAACCCCCTCAAGGACCACTGGTGGTCCCCGGACCACTGGTTGAGAACCACTGATTTACAGTAATCAATTATTTATCTTTATTTTTAATGCTTCAGTTGATGTTCCACTAGAGTTTTGTATATTTCTTAATTTGTATTTATTCCTAAATCAGTGGTTCTCTAACCTACGATAACCTCTAATACGGACGTAACGCACGGATGTCCAGTGACAATTGGGGGGTAAAGTCCAAGACGATCATGCAAATGTCCAATGTCAAAATCGATAAAATACATCTATGATAGTTTTTATCCAAGGCATTTGGTTCCATTTGTATACCCCAAGGAACAAATTGCAGAATTGCAACTATAGATTTATTCTACACAGGTCGATCATGAGCTACCCATTGGAATTAGGCTGTTTTAGGCACATTAAGTCCACTTCACTTATGTAACTACTTTTAACAAATAGGGTTGTTGTCACGATCACATTGTGCTTTACAGAAAGCAAAGGCACCTGAAAAAAAACACATAGAAAAGAACTTGGGCGTCGTGTGCTCCAGAGATGTGTGTGAGTGAGTGAGTGTGTGAGTGTGTGTGTGTGTGTGTGTGTGTGTGTGTGTGTGTGTGTGTGTGTGTGTGTGTGTGTGTGTGTGTGTGTGTGTGTGTGTGTGTGTGTGTGTGTGTGTGTGTGTGTGTGTGTGTGTGTGTGTGTGTGTGTGTGTGTGAATGACTCATGGCGACGGTCGGATCTGGTACGTGGTGCGGGGATGCTTGCATGTCTAAATGTGGGTTGTTAGTTACATCACATGGCGTGTATAATTCACTCCTACTCCTCCGAGTACTTCAAGTGGCATTTAGCAGGGACATAATGTAGACACGCAGATGAGCAAGCAGCCCTCTGCTCTGACAAATGGAATATATGTGTCTCTCTCTCTCCTCCGCTGCTAGCGGTCGACCTAGATAGGAGCCATTTCCTCTATCTAGCGCTGCTGGAGGAATGGGAACAGAGGCCATAAATCATCCCCTCCTCCTCCTCCCCTTGACTTCACCATCATGGCCTCTCTCTCTCAGTATCTATTAATGAAGGTGATTTAGACTTGACAGAGGGTGGGGGGGGTGGAGGGGGGGGGGCTCTATTAAGAGACATAAACATCCTCGCCTGTCATTTTTCACCCAGCTCAGAAAGGGAAAATAAATGTATGTGTTCCAAGGGGGCGTCCTTCTATACCGCACGTGTGTGTGTGTGTGTGTGTGTGTGTGTGTGTGTGTGTGTGTGTGTGTGTGTGTGTGCGTGCGTGCGTGCGTGCGTGCGTGCGTGCGCGCGCGCGCGCGCCCCACATAAACTATGTATTGGGACAGTAGTATAGTTAAAATGTATCATTTACTTATTTGAAACACACAGACAATTCTATCTACGGTATCTATCCGTGATTCTAACATAGGCTAAGCCAGGATTTATCATTGTAATCATAATTTTAACCCATAATCTGCTATAAGGGCCAAGCCTTTTAGGTTTTTTTTGTCAGATGGTGGATATCATATTTTAGAATTTGGAGGGAAACTCTCCACCTCTTGTGTTACTGGATTGTTTGATATATTGAACGGTTTGCCGATTGCACAGAGGTTTACAATGACAGTTAAAAGGATAACACAAAAAGCCCTAGGGGCTTGTTTCCATTGTGGTCCTGTGTGGTTCCTTTGTACTGTTTTTATTCGCACAATAAAAACAGTACAAAGGTAGCATTTTTAAAAGACACAGAAATAAGTGCAGGTGAGAAAGGAAACCCATATATGGCTTATACAAGGCTCTCACCTAAAATAATAAACCATTAGTAGGTTAAACATAATAATCAAACGTAAGACACGACAAACAACAAATACTTTGTGTGCAGTTGAACGTGTGGGTGCGTGTGTCTTGTGTGTAAGTGTGCGCCTGTGTGTGTATGCACGTGTCTGCACATGTGTGTCTGTGTTTGTCTATGCAGAAGTAGGGCTACATTATATGGTAGGAGCAAGTGGAGAGGCTTGATTCATCAGGCTGGCCCTCAGTCTATGTTTAAAGTCACTGAGTGAAGTTCAAGTTCAAGTATTTATTTGCCATTTCAAAACAAGTTTGATAGGAAATTGTCTTGGTCATTCCTCTCACATACAAGACAGCACAAAAAACAACAACACAAAAAAACAAAAACAAAAAAACAACAAAACAGAACCAAACAACCCTACAAACAAAACAACATCCAGACAACAGAACAGCAGGAACAATGTAAGCTGCAGCTTTGGCACGTGTATACAGTACTGACAGTAGAAAGGGCTTAGTGCAATTCAAGTATGTAGCATTTTAAAGTGCAAGTGAAGAAGAGGAGTTGGCGATAACTATGTATGTATTCCAGACTAAAGAACCTCTGTCTTTAATGGAGAACTGGCTACTGGCGAGTGGTACGGCTGAAGGATGGAGATTATCGTATTATGCTGCGAGGCGTTGTGAGCTTGTAGATCGGCTATTTTCGGCAAAGTGGGGGGAAAAAAGCAGACCAAGTACAGAGTGAAAGTTTTTGACGGTTTAAGTCGTTAGATGTCTGAAAATACACATTAACATGAATCCAACATCTATGAAAAGCTTTAATATGCAACACAATTTCATGTAATATATAGTGGGGGTACCTGCTCCATCTCTTTCTCAGTTAGGGGGTCCTTGGCCTCAAAAGGCTGAAGACCCCTGATCTAGTAATCATGGACTTGCGAGTTGGTCTTAAAATATTCTTTGAAAGGTGTAGGTGTACCCGGAGCCATCCCACCCTAGCATAATGAGCAGGGTATAGCTGCTTTTATCCTGAGCAGATGTTTGTGTTGATGATTCATATTTGATTATGGGTTGTGTCGCACAACCAAGCATAAAGGTGTGACGTGGGTTGTGAGTTTGTAGATCTGCTGGTGCACAACTACGTGTAAATGAGGCTTCCTGCATAATATAACGGCCGGGCCAGTGAGGCCACTGTAAAAAATCTATTCCAGTAAAGCTCTTACCACCCTCCATGTTGTCCTGTTATAATTCAACATGGCCCATAGCCTGAAGCCAAGTCCTATTTATAACATGTCTGATTCTCAGTGGTGTAAAGTAACTAAGTACATGTACTCAAGTACTGTAGTATTTACTTTTGCACCAATTTTCACGATTTTTCTAAAAATAGCAGATCTACAAGCTCAAATCGCGGCACTCGGTGCCGCGCTATGAGCTTGTATATCTGCCATTTTTGAATAGCCA
This sequence comes from Gymnoscopelus microlampas, assembly GCF_963454915.1. Taxonomy (NCBI): domain Eukaryota; kingdom Metazoa; phylum Chordata; class Actinopteri; order Myctophiformes; family Myctophidae; genus Gymnoscopelus; species Gymnoscopelus microlampas. Next base: position 35,763,341 of record NC_139959.1, on the reverse strand, counting down.
AAGAAATCTTAAAATGACACAGATGCTTTCCCGGTCTTAATGGCTTAATTGAAGACCATCAAACAGGTTGGGAGGTGACTGTTTTAGTAGCATCAGTGTTGAATGTTTTATCCTTGGTACATATGCATTGTTGAACATTGAAGGACTGCAAATAATATTTTAAGCATGTTTATTAATTTGTTGAAACTGATGTTGAATTTATTGTGGGTCACCTGTGCCTCCTCTGCAGTGCTGGCAATCCTGTTAATTGGAAGGTGCCAAGTACTGTGGAGGAGGAGGGGTATTTGATTGCATGGGTTAAGATAAACGTTGTTTTTGATTGTCTTGTGAATGTTTTGGGCCCCAGAAAGTAATATGACGTTGATGGTAAAAGATGGTAATTGTGTAAAATAACTCATGGGCCTTAGTTAGTCAAATTTGAGTTAGTGAGTTGCCAATTACTAATTGTTAATGGTTTGTCCCACCTGCTATAAAGAGGAGGCTCCAGTTAAAGAGTGTCAGTTGAGCTTGGGCTAGAGGCCAAGTAACAACAACAGCAAGGGAGAGCTGCCAGGGCTTTAATGGAAGGCATCAGTGGCGTGCACAGACATTTTGAGGGGCATGTGCTCAAGTAAATTATACTTTTTTTTGTTTACTTGGTCTGCTCTTTTTTCCCTCTACACCTATACCTCTTTGCCAAAAATAGCCGATCTACATGCCCACAACGCCTCGCGCTGCGAGGCGTTGTGGGCTTGTAGATCTGCTATTTTTGGCTAAAGTTCTCCTCAGAAAAGGGATGCTAGGTTTCGAGTGCTTATGGTAAAAAGAAAAATCATATCACATAAAGATTTGGCGGACCCCCTGTAGTAACTCTGAGGACCCCCTAGGGGTCCCGGACCCCCTGTTGAAGACCCCTGCTGTAAACTGAAAAAAAGGGCACTTCTGGTCAAGAGGGCAAAGGGCAGATGCTCTAGCACCACCTAGAGTCTATCTGTGCACGTCCCTGGAAGGCATAGTCTGATTTCAGTTATCTTGAGTTCTTGGTTTGTTGTATTTTCTTAGTTAGCTTTCAAGTGTTCATTTCCGTTCCCCACATTCTTGGAATGTTCATTTTGGCCATGTTCATTTTTTGTCAAGTTTGTTGTCTCGTCTCTGCCTAGGAGCACTGTTAAATTGCGCTGACTTGGTCAGCGAATTGGTGTCTGTGAAGGTAAATAAATACCAAAAAAGAAAACTGCATCCTGGACTGGTCCGATTTTTGGAGCCTTGGCCGTTCGGGCAACTTTACAGAGTACTTTTACTTTTGGTACTTTAAGTATATTTTGATGCCGATACTTTTGTAATTTTACTCAAGTAAATGTTGAATAGCTGACTTTTACCTAACAGAGTATTTTCTATATGGTGATATTGATACTTTTACGCAAGTATAAAATGTGAGTACTTCTTCCACCACTGTGGCCAGGCCCAGTGGCGATTCTATAGGGGAGGGGGGCAAGAGGGGAAATCCCCCCACCCCCCCCCCCCTGGCAGCTGGCCGATTTCTTTTTCATTATACATTTTTTTTGTTTAAATTATAAAAAAAAAAAAAAGCCAATATCTATGGATATATATGTACATATATGCAGGCGGACAATTTCGAATGTCACATATATGATAAACATTTATGTTGCATATATAAAAACATATATGTTCATATATTTCCTTTGCCCCCCCCCCCCCCTTGCTGGCAGAGGCAAAAATCCCCTATGGCCAGGCCACTGTACAAAGTCTATTCCAGTAAAGCTCCTACCCCCCCCCCCTCTGTTGTCCTGTTATAATTCAACATGGCTTGAAGCCACGTCCTATTTATACCATGTGTCTGACTGTCATTTGTCCTGTTCTCCTGCAGGGGGCGTGGGGAGGAAGTCTCCTCATGTCCAGGAGGCACCGGTGGAAGCTGGACGGGGTTGATAGGTCAGTGTCATCAATGTCACGTGTACAGTGAATCGTTGTTGATGTTTTGTATATGATTGATGGGAATACTGTATATACTGTATAATAGCAGTGGTGTAAAGTAACTAAGTACATTGATTATTATTGTAAAACATATTAACCACTTCAGCCCTATATATATATTTCGGCCATTTGAAAATAGTAGATCTACAAGCTCACAATGCATTGTGAGCTTGTAGATCGGCTATTTTGAAAAGATTACTCTACCTTTTATGCATTTGAAAACTTGAAACGGGAACAGTCTGCATAATGAGTACTTTCTACTTTTGGTACTTTAAGTACATTTTGAAACCAATACTTTTGTACATTTACTCAAGTAAACTTTGAATTCCGGACTTTTACTTGTAACAGAGTACAGTATTTCTACATTGCAATATTGATACTTTCACTTAAGTAACAAATGTGAGTACTTTTTCCACCACCGATTGATGGGAATAGGGAATACTATATAATAGAATTGTTTCTATTCCATTTCCAGGGCGAATTCAGTAACATGGAACCCACACAAGATGATGTCGGTTCCTCTGCAGTGTTCTGCCCTGCTGGTCAGAGAAGAGGTACTGATTGATTGAATGAATACTTTATCAGTCAGAAATGTAAACAGTGCGTGGTACAGTCAGACATTAAGGCTAAAAGGATAACACAAAAAAGTTCTGGGGACTTGTTTCCATTGTGGTCCTATGTATTCAATTCATCAACATGTCATAAAAAATAACAGAACAATACATGTCATCAATAAATATAAAACACTATTATGTACAAAGGAGAAAACGGAAAAACGTTGGCAGAGAATGTCACCTCACCTCCTTTCTATGGGAATTTACATTTATCTTCCCTTGTGGTCTCCTGATAGATGATTTTTTTTCAAGACAGTTTTGACAGAAACTAGTGTTACACATCCTTTAATGGATGGTTTCAGGGCAGTCACATTGTGGTGGTAGAGCAGTAGAATGAGACATTTCCCATGTTTGTTCTATATTTAGGTAGTACTACCAGATCGTACTGTAAGGTTCATTTTACATCTAAGCTGCCCACACAACCTAATGTGATGTGATTGTATTTATGAATTGATTTGATATGAGAATTAATAGCATGGTATACACTGTGAAGCAATGTGGAGTGACACGATATATGCTCTATATGCACAACAATGTGGAGTGGCACGATATATGCTCTATATGCACAACAATGTGGAGTGGCACGATATATGCTCTATATGCACAACAATGTGGAGTGACATGATTGAAGCTGTACTGCTTTGTGGCGCCACAACAGGGTTAGGATTTAGGCCTGATTACAAATTCAAGCACTGTTCATACAGTAACATATCGTTGCTGTCGTGCAGAAACCTCTCATCGCCATATTTGAAGTTTTTGTGTTGTGTAAATGTATGACCTACTTGATCACACTACAACTACAGCATCACACGAAAAGTATGAAAAATGGCAGATCTGCAAGCTTGAAACGCAGTGCGAATCGACACCTTTTGAGCTTGTAGATCTGCTATCTTTGCTATTTTCGAATTTGAATCCTGAAAAGTAACGTGTTTCCACTTGACAGAGACGATATATTGAACATATCAGTATATTATTTTATAAACCATATTCTAGATTGTTGATTCCATTGCCATAAATCTGCATGTTCAACTCTGTCCCATCATCACATTAATATATAAACATTGTGTCTCAACAGGGTCTGATGCAGAGCTGCAACCAGATGCATGCATGCTACCTGTTCCAGCAGGACAAGCACTACGACCTGTCCTATGACACCGGAGACAAGGCCCTGCAGTGTGGACGCCATGTGGACATCTTCAAGCTCTGGCTCATGTGGAGGGCCAAGGTAGGCACTGGGCAGGCATGGCATCATTTGAGACACACAGGCACTCTAACTAAACATACACAGATCTAGCCTTCTAGAGACCAGTGGTTCTCAAACCTTTTAGCTGGAGATCTGCAAGCTCACAACGCGTCGCAATGTGAAGCGTTGTGAGCTTGTAGATCTGCTATATTTCCAATCTTTTTTAACTATTTTTTTAAAGTTATTTTTTAGTGACCCAATGACCTTTCCTTTAGCACCACTCTATGTCCAACATGTCAACTCACAATGTTACGTAACATAAACCATTCGTCAAAGTGGGGTCCGGGGACCCCCAGGGGTCCTTGAGGGAGTTCCAGGGGGTCCCCAGCTAAATGATAGATAGTTAGGAACCAAATTGACCCTTATGGGTCTGTAACTCTGAGAGTGTAAAAATGGAACCAATTGAACCCTAACGGGTCCATTTGGTTCCATTTGTACACTCTCAGAGTTAAATTAACATAGATTTGACTATAGAAATTGGGATCCCAGAGATAGAAATGCCATTAAATGGGGGCCCGTAGCCTAATGTCAAACTGGGGGTCCTTGAAATGAAAATGGTTTAAAATCACTACTAGAGCCTTAAAATCTTCTCTAATGGGGGTCCTTGGCATATCTTTTCAAATGGGGGTCCGCGGGCTAACAAGTGTCAATTTAGGGGTCCTTGACGTGAAAAAGTTTGAGAACCACTGACATAAACACAGTACACACAAAAACACTTTTTGCATTTCCATTGACAGGGTACCATTGGTTTCGAAGCCCAGATTGACAAGTGTCTGGAGCTGTCAGAGTACCTGTACAACAAGATCAAGGACAGAGAAGGATACGAGATGGTCTTTGATGGGAAGGTACGTTAACGTTGATTTTTATTTTATTTTACTTATTGTAAAAAACAACAACAAAACATTACACTAACCTAACCTAGCCACACAGTCACATACAGTAATCAAAGTGCAATGTTCAGTGGTGGAAAGTAACTAAGTGCATGTACTGCAAGTACGGTAATTAAGTACAATTTTGAGGTATTTTTTACTTTACCGGAGTATTTCCAATTGTCAATACTTCTACTTCTACTCCACTACATCTCAGAGGGAAATATTGTACTTTTTGCTCCACTGCAATTATTTGAAAACTTCAGTTACTAGTTACTAAAACAATTTCAGTACTTCATGCACCACTGTACTTCAATTGCCTGTTTATTCAGTGTCACTTAATGGTTGACTTGACTGACAAGCAGTGTGCTATTGCTTTGTGTAGGATGAATGGTCTTTTTCCCCCCACTGGCTGTGTCGATAATGTGTTGCTATTATGTTCAATGAATGGCATAATAGCCCCTAATTACTCATATCCATATGAATAGACCGGTTTCTGAAATATCCCCCACCCAGAAAAAGAGCAACCCCCTCTACCCATCCCCCCTCCACCAAAAAAAGACAGGAACACTTAAAAAACAGAGCTGCTTGAATAGCCAGAGTCATTTGAAATGAAAGGTCCTCGATGATGTTTTAAGCAGTGTTGCCATGTCCGCTTTTTATGAGCGACTTTGGGCTTGTTTTTCTGCAAAGTTGCAGTATAGTTGCGGGTTTTTTGGGGGGCTTCTTTCTGAAGTTCAGTTGCTTATTTATTTTGTTGTGAAATATTTTCATGTCATGGACCCCTAAATGAATATGTATTTGTCTACGGACCTCCATCTGAAAACGTATTGTGCCAAATATTTCACATTTTATTTCAGTACTCTTTTGAAAATAGCGGATCTACAAGATATAACGCATTGTGCGCTTGTAGATCTGCTATTTTCGAATAGCCGATGTACACTAAGTGCTCATGTGGCCCATAACAGTCGCTTACTTTTGGGCTTGTTTTCATAGATAGACCTGGTTGCTTATTTCTCTCGCATCTGGCAACACTGGTTTTAAGGCTCATTATTTTCCCACTTATTGAGACACAATAATAAGGGGTCAAAACACATCAGAGTCCAGAGGAGTGAGGCCCACTCCTCTGAGCTTCGGCCCAGGTGTTCGGTTGGCCCAGATAATCATTGCATCAATTTAAATGTATAGAGTCCAGCAGACCTGAACCGGCCCAGCTGTATGAATGGCACTGGTACGCATGCATGGCCGGTCATCCATTGGTAATGAATGAATATAATCAACCTCTAGCACTAGTGGTTCTCAACCAGTGGTCCGGGGACCGCCAGTGGTCCTTGAGGGGGTTAACCTATGAGGGTAAACCACATGGACCCTTATAGATCTTTAACTCTTGAGAGCGTAAAATGAAACCAAATGGACCCTTATATGTCTTTAACTCTTGAGAGCGTAAAATGAAACCAAATGGACCCTTATAGATCTTTAACTCTTGAGAGCGTAAAATGAAACCAAATGGACCCTTATAGATCTTTAACTCTTGAGAGCGTAAAATGAAACCAAATGGACCCTTATAGATCTTTAATTCTTGAGAGCGTAAAATGAAACCAAATGGACCCTTACGGGTCCATTTGGTTTCATTTTACGCTCCCAAGAGTTCAATTATTGTTAAACATCTGAATTACTTAATTTACAAGAAGTCTTAAACAGGTAGAGAATGTAGAAGAATTGTTATTTTGATCAACGTTTTGCCTGTTATCTCTCCTAATGGTAGCAACATCAATACAGCATGGACTTGTGAACAAAATCTCATCCAACGACAACAACATATTCAAAGTTTTGGGGTCTGAGAGTCTAAATCTCATCAAACGGTGGTTCTGTTCCGTGGCTCAATTGCCGAACAAATAATGGACCTTGATATGAAAAAGGTTGAAAACCACTGGACTGGCATGACGGCCAGTGCACGAATGCAGTCCCTGCCACATACTAACGTCATGTCCCGGGGGGGTGTACTGTACTTTTACATCAAGCTGCCTCACACTAAGGAAACAGGAGAGAGATACTGTAGGCTCCTGCCCTATATGGGCCTCAGAGCTCGGCAAGGCTTACTTATCCAATGCAAAACAAAAAGGGCAGCATAGAGCACCGAAGTCTAACATCCCTGGGCGCTATATAGAGGGCGCAATATCCCCCTGGGTCACGTCAGCGTAATTGTTTTGTATTGGATTTTCCCAGAGGGGGGAATCTTAGATCGCGTCATATAAGAACTGTGTTCCAGAAATAAACAAGTGTGTGTGTGTGTGTGTGTGTGTGTGTGTGTGTGTGTGTGTGTGTGTGTGTGTGTGTGTGTGTGTGTGTGTGTGTGTGTGTGTGTGTCCTCATCACAGCCCCAACACACCAACGTGTGCTTCTGGTACCTGCCACCGGGGGTCCGCTACTTGGAGGACAAAGAGGAGAAGAAGAAGCGTTTGCATAAGGTGAGATATACGAAACGCACGTACGCACGCACGCACGCACGCACTAGGAAGACATTATGCCATTTGAAAATGTCAAATGGCAGTTCATTTACCACAAAAATGGCAAAAAGCTAGAATATGGACAAAGTTGTTTTTTGCCCGACAGCAACGATATCTAACACAGGACAGGGGCCAGAGGTCAGGGGAGGAACAGTAGTGTACAAGAAGCTTGTCATTGACGCAGTCATTCAGAGGTGCCTGCGGGGCCACGGGGCCCTCAGCAGTCATTCAGAGGTGCCTGCGGGGCCACGGGGCCCTCAGCAGTCATTCAGAGGTGCCTGCGGGGCCACGGGGCCCTCAGCAGTCATTCAGAGGTGCCTGCGGCCACGGGGCCCTCAGCAGTGGGAGGCTACTAATCGACAATTAATACCAACAGATGGTGCTGTATGCTAGCCATACAAAGAACTCTCTCTCCATGACGCTTCCTCCACCCTGGGCCTCTTTAGCCTTCTCCCTCTCTCTCTCACTCTCTCTCTCTCTCTCTCTCTCCCTCTCCTTCTCTTTCTCTCTTGCTCTCCCTCTCATTTTCTTTCTCCCCCCCTCTCTCCAAAAAAGCAAACATATAAATCACTGTGACCTCTGTCATTGCGCGATGATCTGATCGAGAGGTTCCTTTCTTGTTTCCCCAAAATCTGCTTTTAAAAAGCAGCCTGGACACGCTTCACTGGACTGAATGTTTAGCCAGCTTGCTCTTTTTACACACACACACACACACACACACACACACACACACACACACACACACACACACACACACACACACACACACACACACACACACACACACACAGACACACACACACACACACACACACACACACACACACACACACACACACACACACACACACACACACACACACACACACACACACACACACACACACACACACAGGGTGACATTGACAGTCTCACACAGTGATGTAATGTTTCCCATTTAGCGCAATTAATAGCCCAGAGAGGAAGGAGGCCCACATGGGACAAACGACACTCCTCCATGTCTATTACTTTTAAAAGCAAACTGGAGGGATGAGGGGGAAAACAGAGAACATTGACAGAGGATTTATTTGAGGGGAAAATTTGCAGCTGCTGATTTATTGTTATTTTAGCTCAAATTGTATCCTTGCCAACTGCAACAGGACACCTGCAACAGATTTCAGAGGAATGGGTGCAATTATGATGTGATGAGAACTATGTACCAGCTTACAGTGGTGTAAAGTGACTAAGTACATGTACTCAAGTACATGTACTTAGGTACACTTTTGAGGTATTCTTTTACTTCTACTCCACTACATCTCAAAGGCAAATATTGTACTTTTTACTCAACTCTAATTATTTGAGAACTTTAGTCACTAGTTACTTTGAAGATGTTGAATATTATCGCAAAACATACATTAACCACTTCAACTCTATATTGGCTATTTGAAAATTGCAGATCTACAAGCTCACACAGAGCTTGTAGAGCTGAAATTTTCAAAAGATTATTTTATACATTTGAAAACGTTTTGCATACAGTAGACATTCTGCATAATGAGTACTTTTTACTTTTGGTACTTTAAGTATATTTTGAGGCCAATACTTTTGTACTTTTACTCAAGTACTCGTACTCAAGTACAGTATTTGAGTAAATGCACTTAGTTACTTTACACCAGGGGCCTTCAACGTTTTCAGGCCAAGGACCCCCTAGCTGAGAGAGAGATGAAGCACGGACCCCCTACTCTATATTGTATAAAATTATGTTTCAGATTAAAGTTTTTTTTTACTTAGTCTGCTCTTTTTTCCCTCTACACCTATAGCCTCTTTGCCAAAAATAGCCAATCTACAAGCTCTCAACGCCTCACAGCGTGAGGCGTTGAGAGCTTGTAGATCTGCTATTTTGAGGCGTTGAGAGCTTGTAGATCGGCTATTTTTGGCTAATGTTCCTCTCAGAAAAGGAATTCTAGGGTTGGTTCATGTAAAAAAAACTAAATCCTATCACACAAAGATTTGGCGGACCCCCTATAGTAGCTCTGAGGACCCCCTAGGGGTCCCGAAACCCCTGTTGAAGACCCCTGCTTTACACCACTGCACTTCACTAGCCAGTGCAGCAACATCCCTCATCTGTCATTCATTCCAAATAAAAAGTCCTCCAGCAAAACGTAGTACAGTGTATGGCCCCGCACCTTCGCTCAGGCGCACCTCCTCACCGAGGCTCAAGGCCACTTCTGTTGAGGCGCCTGCCTTGTTGTCAACGCCAACACTTTTATTGAGTCCAAATGGTCTGCGGAGGAATCCGCATTCCTTCAGCGTCAATCAACATGGAACATAAAAGGCTGCCCTGGCTGGCGGCTGCCCAGCCAATCCAGTTGCAGGAAAACAATGACATTTTCCAGAAATCACAGACACACACACGCATGCATGCACACACACACACGCGCGCACACGCAGAACGACAGACAGAACGATTGACAGACAGACAGACAGACAGACAGACAGACAGACAGACAGACAGACAGACAGAGAGACAGTTACAATATCGGTGGTTCTCTAACTTTTTAATTTCAATGACCATCATAAGAGTGCACAAATGGAAGAGTGCACAAATGGAACCAAATGGACCCAAAAGGGACCATTTTGTTCCATGTGGTTCCATTTGGTTCCATGTGTGCACTCTCAGAGTTACAGACCTGTGTCTCAGAGTTACAGACCTGTATGTCATTGTCTCAGAGTTACAGACCTGTATGTTTCAGAGTTACAGACCTGTATGTCTCAGAGTTACAGACCTGTATGTTTCAGAGTTACAGACCTGTATGTTTCAGAGTTACAGACCTGTATGTTTCAGAGTTACAGACCTGTATGTTTCAGAGTTACAGACCTGTATGATGTTTCAGAGTTACAGACCTGTATGTTTCAGAGTTACAGACCTGTATGTTTCAGAGTTACAGACCTGTATGTTTCAGAGTTACAGACCTGTATGTTTCAGAGTTACAGACCTGTATGTTTCAGAGTTACAGACCTGTATGTCTCAGAGTTACAGACCTGTAAGTTTCAGAGTTACAGACCTGTAATGGTCTATTTGGACCCCCTATAGGAATTGTTAAAGGGAATCGTTAAGGAATCGGACCATTAAGAGGGAATCGTTAAAGAACCGGAATCGTTCAAACCCCAAAGGGTCCCAACCCTAGGTGTCAGCAGTCAAACAACGAATTGCCAATCATCGTTCACGAGTAAAAATGCTAATGTATTCATGTTTGTGTCACTGTGTGGCGATCAGGTGGCTCCGGTCATCAAGGCCAGGATGATGGAGTACGGCACCACCATGGTGAGCTACCAGCCCCAAGGGGACAAGGTCAACTTCTTCCGCATGGTCATCTCCAACCCGGCCGCCACCTTCGAGGACATCGACTTCCTGATCGAGGAGATCGAGCGACTCAGCCAGGATCTATAAACTGACTCATCATCGATCATCTCACCAAAACACATCCTGTCCCTGTTTTTTCCACCCCTAGACGGATGAAATGTTTGTCGTGAATGTACTGGTAATATATTTACATTTTTTTGGTCTTTCTTTCCTCCGAAGCAGTGGTGGAAAAAGTACTCAAATGATTTACTTAAGTAAAAGTACCAATACTGCAATATAAAAATACTCTGTTTCAGGTAAAAGTCCAGAATTCAAAATTTATTTGAGTAAAAGTACAGAAGTATTGGCATCAAAATGTACTTAAAGTACCAAAAGTAAAAGTACTAAATATTTGAAAATAGCAGATCTACAAGCTCACAACGCGTCGCGATGCGACGCGTTGTGAGCTTGTAGATCGGCCATTTTCAAATAGCCTATGTATAAAATAAGGCTAAGGCTAAAATGTATGTTTTATAATGTAATCATTTATATCTGCAAAGTAACTAGTAACTAAAGTTTTCAAATAAATGTAGTGGAGTAAAAGTACAATATTTGCCTCTGAGATGTAGTGGAGTAGAAGTAAAAGTACTGAATATTGGAAATACTCAAGTAAAGTACAAATACCTCAAAATTGTACTTAAGTACAGTACTTAAGTAAATGTACTTAGTTACTTTCCACCACTGCTCCGAAGTCCCTTAACTGAACAGTATATTTGAGAAAAAAAAACATCTATAAGTAGAACATGATATTATACGTATTGTTAGCTTTTGCTGTGTGGGCGGGTGGACTTGGGTCCGAAGCTCTGTAACAGTGCTTCTGTCTGCCTTTCCTAGTGTAGAAGTATTAGTGTAATCGATGTAACTTTATATGTATTTTTGTGCAATATAAGGTCGATGAGGAAGAGATTATTTTTCAGCCATTCTCATTTGCCAGGTAATGTTGTTAAGTGCCAAATGTGGTTGTGATCCACTGTTGACCCGACGTTCAGAAATAACCTCGACAGCTACGTAGACTTTGAGAAAACGGTTCATTTGTGCATCTCTGTTGGCACGAATGATCGACTGACAAGCACACGGTAAAGGAGTAGTTCACCCAAAAAAATGACTTATTTTCTATCAATTACACACCCCATGAAGCCTTGAATTCATGGTGATTCTTTAGTTTTTGTCGCATTCCTGAGACAATAATTTGATGACCGGCGGAGTCTTTGGTAGGAGACTCAAAGAGTCTCCAATAAGAGCCTGCCAATATATGGACTCAAAGAGTTTCCTTCTGACCGACGACCCGGTCATCGAATTATTGTCTTAGGAAGGTGAAGAAAAAATGATATAATGGGGTGTGTAATTGATAGAAAGTAAGTCATTTTTTGGGTGAACTACTCACTTTAAGGAACTGTCCTAATCCCAAAATCGATTCAAAGTGTTCTGTCCCACCCCCGCTCCCCCCTCCCCAAAAAAGGCAATATAGAACAGAAAAAAAAGGAAAAGTGCCTAGTCATGGGAGAGAGAGATTATATTATTTACAGACGACGTTGAATGGTGGATTTGACTTCTGAGCTGTTCATGTAACCACTTAAATCCATATTATGGTTGACCGGAGTCCCTCAGGGCTCTACACGAGTATATTTTCTGTTTTCTGTTATTGTGGGGAAATCTTTCGCTGAAAATAGCCGGTCGACAAGCTAACGACGCGTCGCAACTCGTTGTTAGCTTGTCGGTGGGTTATTTTCACTACCTTAGGCCCCTACTGGAATACTGGAAAAGAGACGAGCGTGGGGAGCGGTTTTATTAGTTTACTTTTGAAAGATAAAAGCACTTATAAACGAAAGATCCAGGATCACAAGAAACTGGGGCCATGGGCAACTAATGGTTGTCGTTGTTTCAAGAATATATAGGCACTTAACCAGTTTAGCAGCTAACCTGACATCACTTGCACTAAATCATTGTCGAAAAGGAGGTGGAAGCATCTGCCATTGTGACTGAGTTTTCTATTGTATTCATTCACAAGCAATATTTGATTATGGGTCCAATCTAATACACCCTGCAAAATATCAATACAAACAGTGATTTCCAATGTACAACGGTTAAAGCAGCACTATGTAGTTTTGGGGTATCAGTGGCCACTTTGGACACAAATAACATGTCAGCCAACGTCTTTGACTTCATTACCAAAGAGTCTCTGCACGAATGTCCGGCGAGGACGCGCTGTGATTGGCCAGTCTTCGCTTTGACTGTCAGTTCTGCTTTGGTGCCTTGGCAAAATATTATGCCAAGATGAAACTCATTGTGTCCCTTATACATAGTAATACAGTCAAGCCCCTAGCAGGGACTCCCCTGAGTCTACACATTCATGGAAGGATGATTGTTATTGCTTATGATTTTGAGGGACATAATATGCTATATAGTTGTTAAAAAGTGACATAGTGCTGCTTTAATGAAGATCAAGTTTCTGGAAAGCTTTGTTGTCACACACTTGAAAAAAAAATGCACATGTAGTTTGTAGAAAGAAATTTGTCGTTGGAGTAGTTTGGATGGGGAACCCTGTCCTTACCGCGCAGAGGTTCTGTAGCATTTGAACACGAGTTAGAAATAGCACAATTAGCTCAACATGGTTCGTCAGTGTACAATCACTTTTAATCATAGACTGTAAATAGTATTTCAAGATGTCCTAACTCCTAAGTACATATCTTTGTGTATACATAACGTGTATATAAGACATATAACCAGAGACTATTTGTGAGGTAAAAGTTATTCATATTTTCTCTATTCAATATAAATGACCTGTATTTTCTCCCTGTTAGAAAAAACAAAACAAAAAAAAAAGCTTTTTTTCCCCCCTGTGTGTGTATGTATGTGCGTCAAATACTTGACTTGGTTTAGTGGATATAATATAGCTATTTCAAAGAAAACATGTTTCAGGGACTGGCTTTAAACTCATGGTTAAAGGAATTGTGACAAGATTTCACCTTGGAAAACCGACATAGATCCTCAAAGACTCTGGTGTTTGGATTTCCAATGAATACGCTAAGAAGCCATTTTGACTCTGAAGCTCTGTGTGTGTTTTTTTTGTGTACGCAAGTGATACTTGACAGTATGTGCCGATGATGTGTTACCTTAAGTGTTTGTAACTGTGTTGCCTTAGTATCAATTGCCAGTATCGTCTAGTTTTCCCTCCGATGGGGAGTCTGTGCACTTTAGAGTATAATAACACATGACCTAATAATGTGCAATGTCCAATGGTTGTTCATAAGTTGATGTTTAAAAAACAAACGTCTAATCTAAACTCATTAGTCTGAATGTGTCCCGACTCGAGGGGTCTGTTGGAGGTGAAAGAATTGTTTTTTGTTTTGCAAATCTTCTCTTTTCTTGTTCTGTTGTTGCTTTTGCAGTTTGTAGATAGTATTCTATACCAAGCATCTTGGAATTATCCTTACATCCTACTGAAGGGGAGCCTACAAATTTGAAATAATTAACGGGCGGTGTATCTAGTGTGGGCCCTATCCATCTATTAATCTCCTAATAATAATAATAATTATTATAATAAGAATTGACACCCACACACCGTGACACAAGCATCTGCTTTCAGTGGTGGAAAAAGACAAATACAAATTTGTTTTACTTACATGTAAATAAAAGTATCAATACTGCAATGCAGAAATACTCTGTTGCAAGCAAGTAACAGTCCGGTAATCAAAACGTACTTGAGTAAAAGTACAAAGTATTGGCATCAAATATACTTAAAGTACCAAAAGTGAAAGTCTAATAAGTATAAAAGTATAAGTATAAAAATCCCTTGAAAATAGCAGATCTACAAGCTCACAACGCGTCGCCATGCGACGCGTTGTGAGCTTTTAGATCTGCTATTTTAAAATTGCCAAAGTTTAAATAGGGCTGAAGTGGTTGATGTACGTTTTGTAATAACAATCAAAATCTACAAACTAAAGAGTTCAAATAATTGCAGTGGAGTAAAAAGTACAATATTTGCCTCTGAGATGTAGTGGAGTAGAAGTAAAAATATCGAAAATGTAAATACACCAGTAAAGTGAAAATTCCTTCAATTTGTACTTAAGTAGCCTACAGTACTTGAGTAAATGTACTTAGTTACTTTCCACCACTGTCTGCTTTATTACGACATGCAAAGGAACCACACTGTGGTAGTCTCGGAAAAGCCAGATAATCTTTCTAATCTTCTTCTCTCTCTTGCTGCTGCTGCTGCCCGACTTTCCTCCTTTTTGCACGTGCATGCAATTGCCTTGCCTCTCCAGCTTGTGTATAATAAACAATCCCAACAAATATATATAAGTATCTAAACCGTGTATGTATAGCTCTTGTAATTAACTTCTAGCGTCCGATGAATATATAGCTTAGCCTGTAGATTAGTGCACTACCGTCGCTCTAGCCTTTACATGTGACCTGTGTGTGTGTGTGTACCTTTGGCCTATTCCTGTAATGTTTCGCACACTGCAAGCATGCTAATCTTGCTATAGTATTATATAATCCTCTCTTCGCGCTATATATCTGTCTCTATTATGTCTATCGCTTCTGTCTTTTCTCTTCTGCTTCAAAACGTCTGTCACTCTGTCCAGTACGTAGAATGCTATATATACAGTACATATATATGTGTGTAGCCCCCCATGCATGTCTTCCTGAAAAGCTTGTCTTCTCTCTTGTGCATATATGAACTTTCTCTTTCTCTCTCTTTAGCTTTTGCCCTATTAACGCCATATTATATAACACTATATACTACTAATACTTTCCTCTACAACGTTTCTTGGCTACCCACTGTGGTTCCATTTGTATGTCTGAGATAGTATGTTGATTTGTGTCATGGTGTCAAAGTAGCATATTTGTTTTTTGTAAAGTGAATTAAAAAAATATATCAGATTTTCAGAGGCCCTTCACTCTCTGTGATGTACCGGATAAAAAATGCATAAATGAACCCTAATCGATATGTTTCAGTCGCTCAGAGATTAGTCCAAAGGACACGGTTCGTTCTTTTCCTGTAACAAAAAGTCATGCTGTGTAACGTTGCTTTTTGAGTGTTTTTTGACGACACCTCTGGTTCTGGTAGTAGCTACATGGCCATTACAGCATCTGTTCTTAGTTTGTTTGCTTGCCTGCTGCTGGCTTCAGTAAAACATTTCCAGAACACATGTGAATTGTTGTGAAAAACCTATGCTGTCTCACCCCCAAAAGGCATTTTATGACTTCTTGGGACAAATGTGACCAAACGTCAAATGGTGACTTCAAGGGAGGGGGGGGGGGGGGACGCCTCCGTCGTTTTAAAATGTTTTGGTCTTTTTTAACTGCGTTAAACGTTTTGGCGGGCCGTCTTGGTTCTGAGAACTGCACTTCCGCATTCCTGGAGTGCGGAAGTGCCCGGGACGTCACCGTTTCACTGGAAGGTAACCTCCTTCAAGCCACCGTTTGGTCAAGAAGTCACAATATGCCTTTTGGGCAGTGAGACAGTGTTGGAAAAACATGCCAGTGAACGATATATATATTATATATCACGTGTGTGTATGTGTTACACGGTATGACTTTAAGAAAACTAACACTGGTCTATTTCAAGTAGGAAACATGTCATATTGTGTAAATCCATCCTTCTCAGAATGCAGTTCTAATAATAATGTCATACCTTCATTGAATATGGCACAGTTATGGATCACCTCTTCTGCAAAACACTGTGCTATAGCTTCTCTCAGATGTTCAGTTATCCTGAAGTATGGCTTATGTTAATCTCTTGGGGAAATACAAATAAATATTGCCAAAACAAAAAAAAACTTTGAGTTTCTTTTTTTGATTCTTCCGCTTATGCCCTCAGATGTTACTACGTTGTGTCTTGTTGCAAAACATCTAGTTATAACCAAGGGGCAAACCCACTTAGCTGCATAGGCGGATTAGGAAGAAACGGGCCCCTGGGCCGAGACACGCAAAAGGCCCCCCCGCCCCCTTCCGTGGGTGCACGCGCGCACGCACCCACCCCCGCGCGCGCAAAGCGCGGTTAAATCTTGGTTAATAATGGAAATTAATAGGGTTTTTTTTCGGTTAAAAACGTCTGTGCACGGCGGCAGATAGGCTAATATAATGCATGTTTTACCTATAACTTAAATACAAAGAAATTGTTCGGTTATATTGCGGTTAATAAGGGAAATTATTCGTTTTTTCTTATGTTAAAATTGTTAAAAAAATATGTTAACATTTTTTTTTATTAAAAAAAAAAAAGGCTCAAGCTCAGGGGCCCCCTTAGCTCAGGGGCCCCTGGGCCTGGGCCCAGTCGGCCCGTTGGGTAATCCTCCTCTGCTTAGCTGGAATTGAAGCTGCACTTCCGGGTTCTCGTTCAGCCTGCTGTTCCTATTAATGGATAAGTGAAAGTTTGCAGACGTCTGCCTTGTTACTATGACAATACAATGTTCAGTGTTCATTACACCGTTGGTTCTCAAAGTGGGGTCCGGGGACCCCCAGGGGTCCTTGGGGGGGGTTCCAGGGGGTGTGCAGCGTGGAAAATGTACGCTTCACCGGCGCGTTTCACCCTAACCCTAACCGTTTTAGCACTCCTTCAGCAGCCTTTGCGTCTAAATTTCGGTGCTCTTACGACTTGCGGCAATAGTCTTCTATCACTGTCTTCTCGCCATTTGGTGCCCCCCAAGATGGGTGCCCTGTGCAGTAGCACCTAAAGCCCTTTCATTAAGCTGGCACTTACTGCCTGGCAGTAGCTGGACCTTTTTGGCTTTGTATCCCCACTTTTTCTCCACAATTTAGTCATTATTGTCTCTGCCAGGCCGAAAGGCATGGCGAGAGAGTATGTTTTCCACCCCGTCCGTCCGTCCGTGTGTCCGTGTGTCCGTCTGTCACCAGCTTATCTCCGGCACCGTTGTCTTGATCGTAGCGAAACTGTGCACACACACTCCCTGGATGCCAATTCAGAACATTTGGCCCAAATTTTTCTCATGGGCCTTTTATAGCGCCACCAGGAGGCTGATTTGTGCAAAACATATTTTTTTACAGTACTACTACAGATTTCGTCCAAAAATCACGCAAATCGGTACACAGTATCTCTATAGTCATTAAACAAAACGGGTCTTTCAGATTTCTCATATTCCATCCTGATTGGCTAAAAATGTCTTCCAAAGTTTGCAGGAGTGCTCTGTTTTGAACAAAATGCCCCAAATCATGAACACAGCATGCAATATCCGTGAAATTTTGCACGCACATTCCCATTAGGCTGAGGAAGAACTACCATTTAAAATTTTCAAATCAGCCTCATGGTGGCGCTATAACAGGACGATTTGTGTTTTTACCTATAACTGCACCTGTGTAAAACTTTGTATGCACACTCCCTAGAGGTCAAGGAAAAACCTTTGCCCTGCATTTCTCACATCTGCCTTTTATAGCGCCACCAGGAGGCCGACTTATGTAAAACATGTTTTTTATATTACTCCTTCCCATTTTATACAAATTTCACGCAAATCGGTACACATGATCTCTATAGTCATGTGATCACGACGGATCTGTTTGATTTTTCATATTCCATACTGATTGGCTAAGATTGACATCTAAAGTTTGCATTATTGGCTTGTTTTTAACAAAATTCCACAAATCATGAACGCACCGTCCAATTGCTATCAAACTTTGCACGCACATTCACACTATGTTGAGGAGTAAATGCCACCCTTTTAACATTGGCCTGTTATAGCACCACCAACAGGTCTAATTTCGCGAAACAAATGTTTTTAACAAAATGCCTCAAATCATGAATGCAGTCAGTGTCCGATTGTCGTGCAAGGCCTAAGAAGAAATGGCACCCTTTTCACGTTGGCCTATTATAACGCCACCAGGAAGCCACAATAGCCTACTTGACCTGGCGGAGACCTGTGCTCCGAGGAGCACTTTTTCTAGTTCCAATTGATTCCTCCCCGCACACACATGTGTGTTGTCACCAGTGGTGTAAACTAACTAAGTACATTTACTGAAGTACTGTACTTAAGTACGGTTTTGAGGTATTTTTTACTTTGCTGGAGTATTTCCAGTTGTCAGTACTTTTACTTCTACTCCACTACATCTCAGAGGCTATAATTATTTGAAAACTTGAGTTACTTTGTAGATTTTGATTATTATTACAAGACATACATTAACCACTTCAGCCCTATATAAACTTTGGCTATTTGAAAATGGCAGATCTACAAGCTCACAACACGTCACATGGCGAAGAGTTGTGAGCTTGTAGATCAGCTATTTTCAAAAGCCTTTTACACACACACTTTTTTCTCCTCCTGCAGATTTCCTTCAAGTCTCACCAAAACATGCACACGTGATCTCTGGAGCCATGTGATGACACACATCACACACAACTTTTGTTTGGCCGGAGGGATGGGGTTAAACTATTCCAAACCTGCGTGGCAGTGCTGTAGAAGGAGAATCTGCCCATGTCTGTTTTATGGGTGGGTGGTACCAGATCGTTGTTAACGCTCCCTCTAGTTTTGTGACTGTGGGTGTCGCTAACTTTTTGGAGGTTTTTAGTCAGATATGCGGGTATAGGGGGCATTTCGGGCAAATTTTAATTTACAATTTTGAAGACCAATCCCATTTTTAGTTGTTTAACCCCGTCTTCTATAGAAAATAACAGCGAGCACTGTCAGTCTGTATATGGTGCAGTTTGCGGGTGCACGGCTCACAAAGATTCACAATAAAGTCAAGGAAGTGTACTTACATGAACTGTTGTTTAAAAACTATCTACTGGTATTTGACTATTTTTTATATGTAATGGATCAGAGTCCCCCAATCAAAAGGGGTATAGGGATTTATGTGATGTATAAATAACTGTGATGAGGCCTATGAACGAGCTTGTTTTTAGACGGACCGATTTCTGTGTTGCACCCCGGTCCCCCTAATTAACTGTCCCCAAATGTTTGCATTACCATACACGCTGAGGAAGGCTTGACGCCGAAACGCGTCCGTGTGTGCTGTGTTGTCCGTGCATATGAATTAAACGTACCAGAAGGACTTCGGAGTGCTGGCTATTGCTTTATTTATTGTAACCCTGTCTTCTACCCTGAGCCAGCCTAGCAAAATGAATGGGAGAAAGGTGGGTCATGGGCCCCAGTCCGAGAAGCAGTCGAATCAGTTTGTTTTGGGAGGTTTGAAGCTTAGTCTTCAGTGACATTGAGATTTTGGAGTACCAATGTGACACTGCCACATAAATGTGTGAAATAATGTATTTCCTGTCCAGGTATGATGAGTATTGAAAGAAACATAACATACTTGATGATAACAGGGGAATATATTGGTTAAGATACGGTTGAATATTTAACACCTAAATGTAGTGTACTTTTTTTTTGTGTGTGTAAGGTGATTATGGCCATTATGATTCATTTTCTGTTGACATGGTTCACCCATGGGGGGAGCTTGTGGGGAAAAAGCAGCAAAGGTTCCACAGGAAGTGAGGTATCAGGAACAGCTGTACAAGTCCAGGAAGTGAGGCGGCTGGGGGTTCCATTTTATGTTTTGAAAAAGATGTTTGGTGGTGTTTGAGAAGGAGACTCTTGTAAGCCTGTACTAAGCCAAAATCAGGAATTGATAAACCACTGAGTAGCTGGAGAACTTATGGATCTGGAAGGAGAGAAGTTTGGTCGAGGAACATTTCTGAGGGTTTAGCTCTGAAGCCAGTCAGAGCGTTTGGACAAAGGAACCCATGTGGCCTGAGTCCTGACTTGAAGGTTGGGTGAGGATTATATTTTTTCCTTTTTATGCAATGCATTGCCTTTGTATTTGCTGACTTTGCTGGATTATTGGATTCTCGGAAAATAGAAGATCTACAATACTTTTAGATTACTTTTGGGCAGTGGTGGAAAGTAACTAAGTACATTTACTTAAGTACTGTACTTAAGTACAATTTTGTGGTATTTGTACTTTACTTTAGTATTTCCAATTTCTAATACTTTTACTTCTACTCCACTACATCTCAGAGGCAAATATTTTACTGTTACTCCACTACAATTATTTGAAAACTTTAGTTACTAGTTACTTTGCAGATATAAATTATAATATTATGAAACATCCCTTAACCATTTTAGCCCTATTTTATACCTACAGTAGGCTATTTGAAACCTGTGGAATATTATTTTTTGTCTTTTGAGAAGTAAAACTTCATGTACATTTTTACAACCGTCTGGAGTGAATTATTTTAAGAAGACATAACAGTTTTTGGTTAAATATGAAAGTGAGTGACCGAGTAAGCCACATGCTTCCTTCCAGTGGACAATTTAAACCTCTACAGTCAGCTTGTTTTTATAGAGTGACACTATCTGTGTCCATTCCTGATACAGGAGCCAGTTGCACCACCTCACACTAAGTCCAAACTTAGCCTAGTTATAGCTTAAATGGCTTTTAAAAAGACATTTAACCCATTTAGCTGGGAAAGTATCTGTCATTTTAGATTTATTTGGCTATTCAAAAATAATAGATCTATAAGCTCATAGTGCGGCACTGCTATTTAGAAAAAATATGAACATATGTGCAAATCTTTAAATATTTATATTTTTAATGCGTCACCGGATTGAATGGGTTGAACTATAACTATAGGCTAAGTTTGAACTTAGTGTGAGGTGATGCAACTGGCTTAAGCTGACAAGACCTTACCATGAAAATGAAATACAGTCAGCTTTTTTTTATAGAGTGACACCATCTGTGCCCATTCCTGATGCAGGACAGTGGATAGTTAGCATGCTTAATGTAAGGGACACTTTTCCCCTTGGTGATCAATAAAACTCTAATAATGAGTGTCCTCATTCAGACCACATTCAAACCACTTTATTTTCCCTTTTCTTTTTTACCTCAGCAATGGTGTTCTGTAGAACAATAATACACTGTTTGCACTGACAGCGTTTAAATAGGCTCTCTCCCTCCCTCCCCCTCTTTCTATACTAATTATAAAGGAAATAAAAGACTGTCCTGCCTAATCAACGGCACCACAAATGATCTTCTTTCTTTCTAGATGAACTTTATTTTGCCGCACTACTCCTCCCATATATATATATATATATGTTTCATTTCGTCTCGCTGTTGATCTGCAGTGAACTTTGGAGTTACATCATGGCAAGGTAACTACACGATCCAAACCGCACACACACAGGCACACCGGAAAAACACACAGGCTGACCGGAAAAAGCGGAGTGGATTCCTGGAGCTACCCCCCCCCCCCCCCCCCCCCCTCTCTCTCTCACACAAACACGGTATACCACTGGTTGCCTCATTCATTCATTCGTCACCACGGTAAAGGTCGTGGGGCATTTGTATTTTGTCTTTTTATTTTATTTTGGTTAACCATGGTTTCAATACATTTGTGAATAACCTGTTTTGAAGGAACAGTGGGTTGTGAATAGTGACTCTCTGTGAACTGACGCTAAACTGTGTGGTATTGGACAAACTGTGGACTGGATTGGGGATTATTTTACAATACAAAGTCAAACTGAGTTTTTTGTGTCTGTGTATTAAATTCATTCTGTTGTTTATTGAGTTGAAGGTATTCTTTTGTGGGTAATCAATCCCTGATTTCAGGTTTCAAGGTTCATTTGGTTCTACTAATTGAATTAAATCCTCTGTAAGGTTGGCTTTTAAAAAAGCGTTTTTTGTCCAAACTGGACTAAATTGGTGTTAGGCTTTGGCCTAACTGGCACCCCAAACAGTAAAATCAAAGCTAAACCATTGCACCGTTGCAAAAAGTGGCACACCAGATGTTTAAAAGGACCTCAATCTCAAGCAGAGAGGTGCAAAACCGGTGCAAAACCGGATCATTTTCAACAAACAAAGGAACAAACAAGCAAAACTGTCCAAACGAGCTCAGTGGGAAATAACAATTTTGTTTATTCAAACGCAATCGAAAAGGGAACATTTGCAATTTCAAAATGGCAAATTATGATGGAAACTTGCGGGACTTTGATGAAATGGAAACTCAACACCCGTGTTGGTGTCAAACCCACCACCCTTTAAACAAATCAGCCTCAAACAGTGTCAACTCAAGCTAACCAGCCTCAAATACATGAACCGGATGGAAATTCACCTGCAATAAGTGAAATAAATCAGATCAATGAACCGGATGGACATTCTGCTGCAATGAGTGAAATAATTCAAATCAATGAACCGGAGCAAATCCATGAGCCAGATGGACAATCAATCAATTACAGTCTAATTGATACGGACATTTGCGGCAATGTCGCGGCCGACCTCTTCTATGGAAGGAATACGTATTGCCCATCACCACCTGGAAACAATGGTCAAAATCAATTTCCAACAAATAAAGAGAGCAAGAACGTAATACAGAGTCACTGAGAGATGTTAAAGACAGCCTCACTCACACATTACAATCACTGAGTGCTCGAAATCACACCAAAATGCAGGATGAAATGAGAGCATTTAAGGACACCATGGTACACACAATAACCACAACAGTGGAACGAGGTCACACCAGACTGCATAAAGAAATGACTGATGTAGAGTTCATCCGTTTCTCAAGTAATTGTGTTAACAGAAACTGTGAAATGTGTAGACCATGTTTTATATCATGTTTTGTACTTCAACAGAATCTGATGTTGATCCGTAACTTCTTTTAATCAATTTATAAATCCAATGTCAAAAATGTCAATCAAATGCTTTAAGGCTGTCTATTTTTAATATGGATATGTTTATTTTTACTTTATAGTGCATCCGTATAGGCGACCACCTTTCCTATCTCACCATGGAAGTTGCAGTCCAGCCAGAACAACAATGTGTTACTCAACGCTTGTTGAGTATTGATGTCAATTTATGAAATATGATACTGATGTATTGGGTACACACAACAATGAAATCAGTTATAAGCTGATTGTTTTGTTTCAGACTCCTGAAAAGCCCTGGATGGCCTAGTGGATGTCGTGGTGGACACCATGTCTGTCGAGTTGGATCATGCTGAGGGGTCTCGGCACAGGGAAATGTCTACACACAGTGAGTATGCATAACATTTAAGCAGTCACCTTTTGTTTACAAATCAATATTTGGTATCTAAGAAAATTCTTTGTCTTTTCCAGGCTCCCGACATGCAAGTGTAGCACCTCGGAGCAGAGAAAGAAATCATTACCATACCTAATTCACAAGCAATGAGTAAGTAGTTACAGGCTCAATGTGTTGAACTATGTGTATCAGAGATGTGTGATTGTCAACATCTAAGACCAACCAGTAGGGGTAGTCTTTTTCAGTGTGACATGGTATTGTAGTAGTATTATGTCCAAGTATTAAGTCTTTAGTGATGGCTCCAGCCATCAGGCACAGTGATGGCTCCAGACACAGTGTCAGATACCGGCACAGCATCAGGTCCAGGACCAGCCACGGCTCCAGGTACAGCAACAGCTCGGAGGCACTCTGTCAGGTCCAGACATGATGACAGGTCCCACCGCAGTGATGGGTCGAGGGACGCGGTCAGGTCCAGACATGACAGATCCAGGGACACGGTCAGGCATGGTGAGTTGTCCAAAGGCCCCAAGTAATCAAAACCTTTACAATTCAGCAAGTAGTATCGTGCACCCCTAATTGTTACAATATGACATATTTATTATTTCTCATCTAATGTATAGTCATCTGTCTTGGAAAGTTTTAATGCAAAAATATCACTTTGTCATTTCTAACTGAGAGGCCAACATGGGCATTCCCATTGCCAACACAAGGTAAGTTCTGAGCTTTTTCAATGAAGACAGGACACTGGCCAAGAAAACTGGGGGACACTTAATTTGCAACCCTTCTCTCTTCTGCCCTTTCTCTCCTTTCTTCCTTTACTGTTCTCTCTGTCTCCTCTCGGGACACAAAAACTGCTCTTCAATTATAGCAGTGTTTTGTATCATTGTAGGGTGGTGTCTATAATGTCAGATAACATTTCTCTGTGTTAATGTACACTTACTTATTTTTTAGTATACCAGAAGAAAGTCCTGACCATATCAATATTCATTAAAGAACCTGCCTCTTCAGCGGGTGCATACGTTAGTCCGACAGCGCATTCCTCCGACAGCGCAGTGCTCCGACATTAAACAGTAAACCCGAACCAAACCTGCACCCTAACCCTAACCGCACGCGGATGCCACATAGTCGGAGAAAAGGTCTGTCGGATTAACGCATGCCTCCCGTCTTCAGCGGCCAGTCATGTTGAGAGAATGGAGAACATGGAGGACTTCCAGAGAGAGGAGCAACTCCTCAGTGATGTCCAAGCTTTTAATACCCTGGTAGGCTTTTCAAGAGTCTGGAAGTAATGAACAGCATAAGATGCACTTGCACACTTTTTATGTTCCTCTGGGATATGTCAGTGAAAGTTTTCATGGACTTATTCCAACAGGTGCTGCAACTTTCCCGTAATGGAGGGAAGGACGTTAAGGACTGTGTCCACAAAGTTCTTGACAGGTATGTTTCAACATACACTATGAATTAACCCCTGTGTGATGTGTGGGTGCGCTGTGGTTTTCAATGTCTGAACACTTATTTGGTTAATTCTTCTAGATGAGGGCCTGACTGCATGTTTCCATTAATTTGCCTTTTTTTTTTAGCTTAACACCTGAATCCTCTGTTATGTCATGTCAATGACATAATGGTTGAACATTAAGTGAAAATTAGTAGTATAAAGGGTGTATACCATGTTTTACAATAAATCCTAATCCTACTACATTATTAAATGTAATTTGTTTTTCTTCAGGCTCTTCAGTAACAGTCTGATGGCACAGTTGAACATGAAGGGGGAAAAAGATAAGACTGCGACTTTTAGCGCAATACAAGGTAAGCCCATATTTCATGTTGACCAAGGACAAATCTAAATGTAATTGGGTAAAACATGTCCTTCCCTGTTGACATAAAAAAATACAATGCCAACTGTCTACCGTTACCGTTGCTATCATAACATTTTAAATAACTGTGGTGGTTAGGTGTAGAAGGGAGATGGCTTTGTATTAACACAAAGCCACAAAGCAACACATTTTTGCATGTCAATATGGAGACTCACAATCAGTTTTATTGTCACTTCCACAATACACACTAGGCATACAGGGGAGCAAAATACCATTCTCCACAACTCATGGTGCACATTAAAAAGAGGCAAACATTAAAAAGTAAAGAGCAGACAACATTGGTAAAAAGTGCTGATGCATTCAAAGTGCAATATAGATACAGTACTATTCAAAGTTCTATCCATCTTTCAAGATGTTGGTTTTGGGGGCAATATACTGTATGGCGAGCATGGGTTCAGGGTTCTGATGGTTTGGGGCAGCTGTTGGATGACCTGCTGGTGCTTCCCCCTGAGCTCTACCAGATGGCAGGAGTTCAATCGATCTGTGTATTATGTCAGATGGGGACTAGGACAGCATGTTGCCGTTGCACATTTTTCATTGTCTTTTTCTACTATGCAGATGCAGTCATGAAATTCGACCCAGAAGCCACAGAGGACCTCATAAGGCAGCATGCCGCAGACCACCTCAAGCATGCTCGAGCGAGAAGGGGAGGCGGAGGACACACAGCAGGCACTCAGGACTGATCTAACTTGAACTTTCACTGTCCATTGTGGGGGATCTTAGTGTCACAGTATTGTACAGTATTGTGTAATTTGAACTTGTGTTCTGTTCAACGAAGTAGCTCTGGTTGGACCTTACCCTGGTAGCTCACTGGCTATTCAGTACAGCACTTGTTTAATATTTTTCAGTTGTTGTGGAACCGGCCCAAGCAAAAAGGGTGTCCCTGCAAAGTAGGCTGTGCTATTATGTTTTATTATTATTTTATTTTCATTCGACTAGAGACGTGTAAAAACAAAAAAAGAAGTTAACTGTTCTGGATCAAGCTTAATCAGCCCTAGTGACTGCTGTGTGTGTTTGTGTGTGTGTCCTTCTGTATTCAGTCTTGAACTAGACTGCATGGAACAACATTGTGGGAGTTAAGTGGCTGTGGCTTCTGTTCTGTCAAAAATAATTCAAAGCTGGCTTGATCTGCTGTTTGTTTGAATACTTAATTAGTCAGAATGGTAAACGTCATGAGGTACAGTACGTTAAGGCTAAAAGGATAACACAAGTCCTGGGGACTTGTTTCCATTGTGGTCCTATGAACTAGATTCCCTTTCAGGGGGTCTAGTTCCAGTCCACAAATATTCCACAATCATATGGAATATTTGTGGAATACTGTAATTGTGGAACATTTGTTTGCGCAGCTGTGTATTCACAAGAAAAATAAAGAGATAATAAGGAAATAAGTGTGTATTGAATTGTGATTTATTTGTAAACCTCTGTGTACTGTATTCCCAGTTTTCAGAAGGTGGCATAACCATTTGATCCTGTTCATTCTGCACCCTCCAGGGACCAAAATGGGACGTTCAAAAATTACCTCTCATTGCACAGTGGGAATAAAATAATATACTGTATATGTGAAAACATCTGTTCCATTCCTGTTGTCCCCTGAAGATGAAAAGGTCGAGTTCGTTTCCCAGACCCCCAATTGTTATAATCGATCGTTCCTTCCGACCGACCGAGTACCACCCAAGTCACAAACTGTTCAAAACCCTACAATGACCGCGGCCGGACAAGGGGTCCTACCGCAGTATCAAGAGTTCCACTACCAGGTTCTGGTGCAGTTTTAATCCGGCTGCTGTCAGAATGCTGAATGAGGCATGAGCCTTGTCCAGCAGCCTGACAACAGGCGGTACTGTCCAGCTTGGTTGCAGACTTTTTCTGGCTCTTCCTGAACACACCTGTGGATTATACCAGGGACAAATGACTTGGACTTAGCCCCCCTCGGACATACCTGTGGACTACACCAGGCACAATGACTTTTTTTGCTGCGCTCCCTCATGGAGCTACTTGCGGATTATACCAGGGTCAGTCCACCCTAGGTGGACACGCACTGACCTTTTGCACCTTAATCCCATGTATAACGCACTGACTTTTATGTATTTTTTTATTGTGCTCTTAACACCTAAGCACCTTAACTTAAGCACCTTAACGTCCATAAGTATATAATGCACAGTATACATACATTGCTGCTATGCTCAGGCACCTTAGTTTTTATTATCTCAGGTACTTTGTAAATATGTAGATAACTTGTTTGGCCTTGTGTTGTTCTCTTGTTTGATCTCCTTCCCACTTGCCCCCCACCCCTCTTCTTCTCCCCCCCCCCCCCCCCCCTCTTCTTTCTATCGAAATTAACGTTGCGATGGGAACGATGTACAAAAACGAATTTCACCCACTTTTTTACCTTGTAAACCTGTGATGTGACAATAAACCTGATTCTGATTCTGAGAGGCATACCAGACCGAGGTGGAAGGGCAACACTACCCTCTAGTGGATAAATCCAGTTTGTACATGCACATGTTAACCCAGAGTACAGAAATCCTGACGTCACTCGTCCATCCCCTGGGTCGTAAAGTAATTTCCCTATGGAGAATAACATTGGGTCATCATAGAATCGTCTCATATAAGAATTGTGGTCCAAAAGTAAACAAACTGCCTCGGCGATATTGTCAGGGAGGAGCCTCTGCATCGTTTATGATAGTCAGTCACTCATATTTGAAACAGTCCGTTTCTGGCGACATTTTAACTTATTCGGCAGAAGTAACATTAGCGTTTTCTCACCGTCAGTTGATGCTTCATGTCCATAAGAGTAAAACCGCCGGGGTCATTTGTTTATTTTTGGAACACAGTTCTTATTTGACGCGATATTAAACACGTCTATGGGAATTCAGAACGGTGGGAAAAGGTTTTAAAGGTTTACGGTTCTAGAGGTTTTTAATCTTCTAAAGCTCTAAGGTATTCTCTAAAATTCAAATGGTAGCCGATATGTCCTAAGTAGGCCGAACGTTGTAGAGTTGGAACGGAGTTTGTAGCTAAAAGTATGAAGGACTAGTTAGGGGTCAAAAAACGGGCCGAATAAGTAGTGACAATAACGTCAGTGCGCTCGCTAAGTATATACTGTCAGGCACATACGTGAAATGTGTCCTCTGCACTTTAACAACTAACAGCCTCAAATCACTCTAAGATTGCCACATTGTTGACCTGCCCTGGAATCGCACCCAGGAGATCCAGGACCTCTGGTTCACCAGGCAGGCCCACTAACCACTCAGCTATGGCACTCTGATTAACATCATGTCAGAAAATGAAAGGAAACAAAAGTCAGACTATACTAAGTTGTTATTTGTTTGTTTAAGTCAGCTATACTCTACTCAGAGTCATAAGTTTACAAAATGTACTAAAGTACAGTGAACGTCTGTGCGGTTTGTCTCCATCACTGAAAATAACGTACATGTAAACAGATATAAAACTGCTGTCCTGTGCAGTTGGGGTGAAAAAACACAACCATTTCACTCCTAATAATACCTATTTGATTTGACATCCTGACTTGCTGCTGTGGCTGAGCCTTGAACCTGGTATCTGCGGCTCACTAGTCAGTGACTCTATCCATTCACCTACAGCTGTTTCCTTGGAATCTGTGGTTCTAAAACGTTTTGTTGTCAACCCCCTAAATTGACATGTATTTGGGCAGTGGACCCCAATGTGAAAAGATGTAGTGTCAGGGCCCCCCATGAAAAAGATTTATATTTATGCTGTAACACATTTTTTTTAAAGTTATTTGTCTTGTTTGTTGTTCAAGTCAAAGCACCAGGAAGGCTGTATTTCTTGGCCAACAGTTAGCTCAATGGGTTGAGACGCAGTATTCATGATCCAGAGGCCATGAGTTCGAATCCCACTGGCGTCTTTACTGTGATGCTTTCCTTTGCAGACTGGCTTCCAGAAGATCAAGTGAAAGGCACCAAGAAGGCTGTACTTGTCAGCCAACTGTTAGCTCAATGGATTGAGACGCAGTATACATGATCAAGAGGCCATGAGTTCAAATCCCACTGGTGTCTTTACTGTGATGCTTTCCTTTGCAGACTGGCTTCCAGTAGATAAAGCTAAATCCACCAAGAAAGGTGTATCTTTCAGCCAACAGTTAGCTCAATCGTCTGTCCAATAACTTGACTTGACTTGAGTGGGTTCGATTCCCACTCGAGTCAAGTGTCCCCGGTAACTTGGGGCAACGGATAAATTGACTGATATCCTTAATGATGCTTTCCTTTGCAGACTAACTTCTAGAAAAACAAGTTAAAACCACCAGGAAACCTGTAACTCTCAGCCAACAGCTAGCTCAACTGGTAGAGCGTCTGTCCAATAACATGACTTGACTTGACTTGAGTGGGTTCGATTCACACTCAAGGCAAGTGTCCCCGGTAAGTTGGGGAAACGGATAAATTGACTGATATCCGTAGAATAACTTGTAGGAGTGTGCTGGTTCAAATCCAGTCACCACCTTAGTAACTGAGACCGAATCTGGCCAAATCGGTCTCAGTTACTGAGATAGATAGAGGGTGTGTAGAGTAGGCGGAGTAGAGTAGTGGGCAGAGTAGAGTAGGGGTAGAGTAAAGAGGGAATATAGTAGGATTACGTAGGACTAGGGGGAGGAACAGGGCCCAGAGTAGGGGGAGGAGTAGGGCCCAGAATAGCGGGAGGAGTAGGGGACAGAGTCGGAGTAGGGGCCGGAGTAGAGGGGGAGGGAGTAGAGGGCAAAGGATGGTTACGGTATGGAGGTGAAATTTTATTAGAGATTTGCAATATCGACCGCTATTCTGGGCCCTACTCTCGGCCCTATTCTTCCCCCTACTCTGGGCCCTACTCCTACTCTGGCCCCTACTCCTACTCTGGCCCCTACTCCTACTCCTACTCCTCCCCCTACTCTCGGCCCTATTCCTCCCCCTACTCCCGGCCCTATTCCTCCCCCTACTCTGGCCCCTACTCCTCCCCCTAGTCCTACTCCTCGTCCTACGTAATCCTACTCCTCCCACTACTCCCAGACTATATTCCCTCTTTACTCTACCCCTACTCTACTCTGCCCACTACTCTACTCCGCCTACTCTACACACCCTCTATCTATCTCAGTAACTGAGACCGAATTGGCCAGATTCGGTCTCAGTTACTAAGGTGGTGACTGGTGACGGGGACACTTGCCTTGAGTGTGAATCGAACCCACTCAAGTCAAGTCAAGTCATGTTATTGGACAGACGCTCTACCACTTGAGCTAGCTGTTGGCTGAGAGTTACAGGTTTCCTGGTGGTTTTAACTTGTTTTTCTAGAAGTTAGTCTGCAAAGGAAAGCATCATTAAGGATATCAGTCAATTAATCCGTTGCCCCAAGTTACCGGGGACACTTGACTCGAGTGGGAATCGAACCCACTCAAGTCAAGTCAAGTTATTGGACAGACGCTCTTCCATTGAGCTAACTGTTGGCTGAAAGATACACCTTTCTTGGTGGATTTAGCTTTATCTACTGGAAGCCAGTCTGCAAAGGAAAGCATCACAGTAAAGACACCAGTGGGATTTGAACTCATGGCCTCTTGATCATGTATACTGCGTCTCAATCCATTGAGCTAACAGTTGGCTGACAAGTACAGCCTTCTTGGTGCCTTTCAGTTGATCTTCTGGAAGCCAGTCTGCAAAGGAAAGCATCACAGTAAAGACGCCAGTGGGATTCGAACTCATGGCCTCTGGATCATGAATACTGCGTCTCAACCCATTGAGCTAACTGTTGGCCAAGAAATACAGCCTTCCTGGTGCTTTGACTTGAACAACAAACAAGACAAATAACTTTAAAAAAAATGTGTTACAGCATAAATATAAATCTTTTTCATGGGGGGCCCTGACACTACATCTTTTCACATTGGGGTCCACTGCCCAAATACATGTCAATTTAGGGGGTTGACAACAAAACGTTTTAGAACCACAGATTCCAAGGAAACAGCTGTAGGTGAATGGATAGAGTCACTGACTAGTGAGCCGCAGATACCAGGTTCAAGGCTCAGCCACAGCAGCAAGTCAGGATGTCAAATCAAATAGGTATTATTAGGAGTGAAATGGTTGTGTTTTTTCACCCCAACTGCACAGGACAGCAGTTTTATATCTGTTTACATGTACGTTATTTTCAGTGATGGAGACAAACCGCACAGACGTTCACTGTACTTTAGTACATTTTGTAAACTTATGACTCTGAGTAGAGTATAGCTGACTTAAACAAACAAATAACAACTTAGTATAGTCTGACTTTCATTATCTGACATGATGTTAATCAGAGTGCCATAGCTGAGTGGTTAGTGGGCCTGCCTGGTGAACCAGAGGTCCTGGATCTCCTGGGTGCGATTCCAGGGCAGGTCAACAATGTGGCAATCTTAGAGTGATTTGAGGCTGTTAGTTGTTAAAGTGCAGAGGACACATTTCACGTATGTGCCTGACAGTATATACTTAGCGAGCGCACTGACGTTATTGTCACTACTTATTCGGCCCGTTTTTTGACCCCTAACTAGTCCTTCATACTTTTAGCTACAAACTCCGTTCCAACTCTACAACGTTCGGCCTACTTAGGACATATCGGCTACCATTTGAATTTTAGAGAATACCTTAGAGCTTTAGAAGATTAAAAACCTCTAGAACCGTAAACCTTTAAAACCTTTTCCCACCGTTCTGAATTCCCATAGACGTGTTTAATATCGCGTCAAATAAGAACTGTGTTCCAAAAATAAACAAATGACCCCGGCGGTTTTACTCTTATGGACATGAAGCATCAACTGACGGTGAGAAAACGCTAATGTTACTTCTGCCGAATAAGTTAAAATGTCGCCAGAAACGGACTGTTTCAAATATGAGTGACTGACTATCATAAACGATGCAGAGGCTCCTCCCTGACAATATCGCCGAGGCAGTTTGTTTACTTTTGGACCACAATTCTTATATGAGACGATTCTATGATGACCCAATGTTATTCTCCATAGGGAAATTACTTTACGACCCAGGGGATGGACGAGTGACGTCAGGATTTCTGTACTCTGGGTTAACATGTGCATGTACAAACTGGATTTATCCACTAGAGGGTAGTGTTGCCCTTCCACCTCGGTCTGGTATGCCTCTCAGAATCAGAATCAGGTTTATTGTCACATCACAGGTTTACAAGGTAAAAAAGTGGGTGAAATTCGTTTTTGTACATCGTTCCCATCGCAACGTTAATTTCGATAGAAAGAAGAGGGGGGGGGGAGAAGAAGAGGGGTGGGGGGCAAGTGGGAAGGAGATCAAACAAGAGAACAACACAAGGCCAAACAAGTTATCTACATATTTACAAAGTACCTGAGATAATAAAAACTAAGGTGCCTGAGCATAGCAGCAATGTATGTATACTGTGCATTATATACTTATGGACGTTAAGGTGCTTAGGTGTTAAGAGCACAATAAAAAAATACATAAAAGTCAGTGCGTTATACATGGGATTAAGGTGCAAAAGGTCAGTGCGTGTCCACCTAGGGTGGACTGACCCTGGTATAATCCGCAAGTAGCTCCATGAGGGAGCGCAGCAAAAAAAATCATTGTGCCTGGTGTAGTCCACAGGTATGTCCGAGGGGGGCTAAGTCCAAGTCATTTGTCCCTGGTATAATCCACAGGTGTGTTCAGGAAGAGCCAGAAAAAGTCTGCAACCAAGCTGGACAGTACCGCCTGTTGTCAGGCTGCTGGACAAGGCTCATGCCTCATTCAGCATTCTGACAGCAGCCGGATTAAAACTGCACCAGAACCTGGTAGTGGAACTCTTGATACTGCGGTAGGACCCCTTGCCCGGCCGCGGTCGTTGTAGGGTTTTGAACAGTTTGTGACTTGGGTGGTACTCGGTCGGTCGGAAGGAACGATCGATTATAACAATTGGGGTTCAGGGAAACGAGCTCGACCTTTTCATCTTCAGGGGACAACAGGAATGGAACAGATGTTTTCACATATACAGTATATTATTTTATTCCCACTGTGCAATGAGAGATAATTTTTGAACGTCCCATTTTGGTCCCTGGAGGGTGCAGAATGAACAGGATCAAATGGTTATGCCACCTTCTGAAAACTGGGAATACAGTACACAGAGGTTTACAAATAAATCACAATTCAATACACACTTATTTCCTTATTATCTCTTTATTTTTCTTGTGAATACACAGCTGCGCAAACAAATGTTCCACAATTACAGTATTCCACAAATATTCCATATGATTGTGGAATATTTGTGGACTGGAACTAGACCCCCTGAAAGGGAATCTAGTTCATAGGACCACAATGGAAACAAGTCCCCAGGACTTGTGTTATCCTTTTAGCCTTAACGTACTGTACCTCATGACGTTTACCATTCTGACTAATTAAGTATTCAAACAAACAGCAGATCAAGCCAGCTTTGAATTATTTTTGACAGAACAGAAGCCACAGCCACTTAACTCCCACAATGTTGTTCCATGCAGTCTAGTTCAAGACTGAATACAGAAGGTCAAACAGAAGGACACACACAAAAACACACACAGCAATCACTAGGGCTGATTAAGCTTGATCCAGAACAGAACAGTTAACTTCTCTTTTTGTTTTTACACGTCACTAGTCGAATGAAAATAAAATAATAATAAAACATAATAGCACAGCCTACTTTGCAGGGACACCCTTTTTGCTTGGGCCGGTTCCACAACAACTGAAAAATATTAAACAAGTGCTGTACTGAATAGCCAGTGAGCTACCAGGGTAAGGTCCAATCAGAGCTACTTCGTTGAACAGAACACAAGTTCAAATTACACAATACTGTACAATACTGTGACACTAAGATCCCCCACAATGGACAGTGAAAGTTCAAGTTAAATCAGTCCTGAGTGCCTGCTGTGTGTCCTCCGCCTCCCCTTCTCGCTCGAGCATGCTTGAGGTGGTCTGCGGCATGCTGCCTTATGAGGTCCTCTGTGGCTTCTGGGTCGAATTTCATGACTGCATCTGCATAGTAGAAAAAGACAATAAAAATGTGCAACGGCAACATGCTGTCCTAGTCCCTATCTGACATAATACACAGATCGATTGAACTCCTGCCATCTGGTAGAGCTCAGGGGGAAGCACCAGCAGGTCATCCAACAGCTGCCCCAAACCATCAGAACCCTGAACCCATGCTCGCCATATATTGCCCCCAAAACCAACATCTTGAAAGATGGATAGCACTTTGAATAGTACTGTATCTATATTGCACTTTGAATGCATCAGCACTTTTTACCAATGTTGTCTGCTCTTTACTTTTTAGTGTTTGCCTCTTTTTAATGTGCACCATGAGTTGTGGAGAATGGTATTTTGCTCCCCTGTATGCCTAGTGTGTATTGTGGAAGTGACAATAAAACTGATTGTGAGTCTCCATATTGACATGCAAAAATGTGTTGCTTTGTGGCTTTGTGTTAATACAAAGCCATCTCCCTTCTACACCTAACCACCACAGTTATTTAAAATGTTATGATAGCAACGGTAACGGTAGACAGTTGGCATTGTATTTTTTTATGTCAACAGGGAAGGACATGTTTTACCCAATTACATTTAGATTTGTCCTTGGTCAACATGAAATATGGGCTTACCTTGTATTGCGCTAAAAGTCGCAGTCTTATCTTTTTCCCCCTTCATGTTCAACTGTGCCATCAGACTGTTACTGAAGAGCCTGAAGAAAAACAAATTACATTTAATAATGTAGTAGGATTAGGATGTATTGTAAAACATGGTATAAACCCTTTATACTACTAATTTTCACTTAATGTTCAACCATTATGTCATTGACATGATATAACAGAGGATTCAGGTGTTAAGCAAAAAAAAAAGGCAAATTAATGGAAACATGCAGTCAGGCCCTCATCTAGAAGAATTAACCAAATAAGTGTTCAGACATTGAAAACCACAGCGCACCCAAATATCACACAGGGGTTAATTCATATAGTGTATGTTGAAAGATACCTGTCAAGAACTTTGTGGACACAGTCCTTAACGTCCTTCCCTCCATTACGGGAAAGTTGCAGCACCTGTTGGAATAAGTCCATGAAAACTTTCACTGACATATCCCAGAGGAACATAAAAAGTGTGCGAGTGCATCTTATGCTGTTCATTATTTCCAAACTCTTGAAAAGCCTACCAGGGTATTAAAAGCTTGGACATCACTGAGGAGTTGCTCCTCTCTCTGGAAGTCCTCCATGTTCTCCATTCTCTCAACATGACTGGCCGCTGAAGAGGCAGGTTCTTTAATGAATATTGATATGGTCAGGACTTTCTTCTGGTATACTGAAAAATAAGTAAGTGTACATTAACACAGAGAAATGTTATCTGACATTATAGACACCACCCTACAATGATACAAAACACTGCTATAATTGAAGAGCAGTTTTTGTGTCCCGAGAGGAGACAGAGAGAACAGTAAAGGAAGAAAGGAGAGAAAGGGCAGAAGAGAGAAGGGTTGCAAATTAAGTGTCCCCCAGTTTTCTTGGCCAGTGTCCTGTCTTCATTGAAAAAAGTCAGAACTTACCTTGTGTTGGCAATGGGAATGCCCATGTTGGCCACTCAGTTAGAAATGACAAAGTGATATTTTTGCATTAAAACTTTCCAAGACAGATGACTATACATTAGATGAGAAATAATAAATATGTCATATTGTAACAATTAGGGGTGCACGATACTACTTGCTGAATTGTAAAGGTTTTGATTACTTGGGGCCTTTGGACAACTCACCATGCCTGACCGTGTCCCTGGATCTGTCATGTCTGGACCTGACCGCGTCCCTCGACCCATCACTGCGGTGGGACCTGTCATCATGTCTGGACCTGACAGAGTGCCTCCGAGCTGTTGCTGTACCTGGAGCCGTGGCTGGTCCTGGACCTGATGCTGTGCCGGTATCTGACACTGTGTCTGGAGCCATCACTAAAGACTTAATACTTGGACATAATACTACTACAATACCATGTCACACTGAAAAAGACTACCCCTACTGGTTGGTCTTAGATGTTGACAATCACACATCTCTGATACACATAGACGGGTTTCCTGTTAGTAAACATGAGAGGAATATGACCGCGCAGAGGAGGGGGAAGCCTATGGGTTCGTTTGGAAATTACGCACCGGAGCACACTCGCCTATTAGTTTGTATTGGCCAGTGCGCTCACTGCCGCTCAGGGCTGTATTTTCGAACGCGCCTTTCACCCGGGCATGCGCAGATTGCGCATTCTGCTCTGTGATGATGTCGCGCGGAAATCCGTCTATAGTTCAACACATTGAGCCTGTAACTACTTACTCATTGCTTGTGAATTAGGTATGGTAATGATTTCTTTCTCTGCTCCGAGGTGCTACACTTGCATGTCGGGAGCCTGGAAAAGACAAAGAATGTTCTTAGATACCAAATATTGATTTGTAAACAAAAGGTGACTGCTTAAATGTTATGCATACTCACTGTGTGTAGACATTCCCTGTGCCAAGACCCCTCAGCATGCTCCAAGACATGGTGTCCACCACGACATCCAGGGCTTGATTTTCAGAGACTGAAACATAACAATCAGCTTGTAACTGATTTCATGTTGTGTGTACCCAATACATCATTATCATATTTCATAAATTGACATCAATACTCAACAAGC
Source organism: Gymnoscopelus microlampas (assembly GCF_963454915.1). NCBI lineage: Eukaryota > Metazoa > Chordata > Actinopteri > Myctophiformes > Myctophidae > Gymnoscopelus > Gymnoscopelus microlampas. The sequence goes on along the minus strand of NC_139959.1, from coordinate 35,726,262 downwards.
ATTGAGTAACACATTGTTGTCCTGGCTGGACTGCAACTTCCTTGGTGCGATAGGAAAGGAGGGCACCTATACGGCTGCAATATAAAGTAAAAATAAACATATCCATATCTAAAATAGACAGCCTTATTAAAGCATTTGATTGTTATTTTTGACATTGGACTTATAAATTGATTATAGAAGAAAGTTACCCATAATGCTCGCCTCCCCCGGATCATCATCAGATTCTGTTAAAGTACAAAACGTCATATAAAACATGAATGGTCTACAATGTGAGGCCCAGTTTCTGTTAACACGTTTCATATTTAGAAGTTACTTGAGAAACATATGAACTCTACATCAGTCATCATCTTGTCTTTTAACAGGTTTCCTCTTCCCTCTTATCACCACATCCACATCCTCCTCTTCCTCCTCTGCTTGGCTGGTCAGGTTGTAGTTGTCACATTCACAAGCTTTAACTAGAAGTTATACAATTCAACTGTAAACATTGATCCAACTATTTGTACTTGAATTATTGAGTAAATGATCCAAAAACAAAACCTGCCTGAAGTCATCTTTATCTTGACTAACTGGAACGTCAGCCAGTCCTCCTGATGAGTCCTCTCATCTTCTAAGTTGTGTTTGTTTGGCATTTGGCCATCTAACGGTTCCCTTACCCCTGTCGATCCAATTATTAGGAATTGTACCCTCTGTCTCCTTTCCATCCTCCAACCACACATCCCTGGCATACATGACCTGAAAAAGACAGCACAAACATGTTAGTGCAATATCAGAAAATAAATGACGTGAACCGTAGTCAATAAATCACCGGGCAAGTGGTCATGTTAGTAGAGGGCAAACAACTAGAGGGAGGCGGCCGGATTGAAAATGCTACGATTCTCATCAGAAGCAACATGGAGGGATGAGAACAGAAATGATTACATTTGAGTATAAGCCCAGGTTAGAAGGTTAGACGATAAAGCAAGAGAGGTGGATAAAGCGAGAGGTGAGGCAGAGATGGTTTATCTGCGGCGGAGGGAGGTGACATTGGGAGAAGGATGCTGACACGCAAGACAAATAGCAGATTTAGGGTGTGCTGAGAGAGACAAGCAGGTGATGATCGAGGAAGGTGCAGCCGTGATGGGAACTAGCTGAAAGAAAAAGAAAATGTAACCTTTAATATTGCTGTTCCAGACCATGGCGAAAGGGTATGAGGACATAACCACCAACGTTTCTTGTGGGAGGCAAGCCACCTTGCGGAACAGATCCGTTTCACGCAGTAGTCCATCTTTCATCATACCCTGACTTGGCTTCCATTTCCTTGCTTGTTCTTTCACTGAAGTTCTGATTGTATTTCTGGATATATGATATGATTGACAGCCGCAGCAGTGCAGCCAGTCTCATCCCTGACATTGTTGTCTCCTATCAAGGGACCATAGATGACCCACCCCAATAGGGTCCTCACAGCATATGGTCCATCTGCCTGGCTGTTAACCACCTCCAAAGGATCCAATAACTTTGAAGCATTTCTGCCGATCAGTAGGTCAACACCAGAGTCTATTTCTTGCAGTTTGATGTGTTTCAAATAAGGCCATGGTGTCAAGCCCTGTTGTTTTTGGAATATTGTGTTGTGAAACAGGCATGGTTTTATGAGTGAACACATTAGGGAGTTGTATGAAATCATTTTTGTCCAACTTGGCTATTTCCAAACCTGAGATATGGTGACTGGTCTCAGGCTTCACTTGGTTCATTGTGCGGAGAAGAATATTTGTTTTTTGTCCGGTAATGTTTAGCCTTCTCATTAAGTTTTCAGTGCAGAATGTGGATGTGCTTCCATGGTCCAAAAATGCATATGTTTGCAACACTGTCTCCCTGTGGCTCTTCACTTGAACGGGTACTATGGAGAAGATGGAGGTTTCATCACCGGCCCCAATATGACCACATGTGTGAGGTGAGAAGACAGCATTGTTTCCTATTGATTTCTTTTCTGTTTCTTCAATGTGGAGTATATCAGGATGGTTTTGTTCACATGTATCACAGGTTAAACGACTTGTGCAGACTCTGCTTAAGTGTCCTCTTTACAAACAGCCAAAACAGACTCCCTTTTCCTTTAAGTAGTCCATCTTCTCTCTGTATCTTCTCTCTTTCATCTGTGGACACCGCTCCAATGTGTGACCACTTTTATCGCAGAAAAGACAATAATTATGATAGCTGATGAATACACTTCTTTCCACTCCATTTGACTGCACTGCTGTTTCTATGGGTGTTACTGGTCCCCATATTTGAAACAACGTTCATCTCCATATAAGCCATATTTTCCATCACATTGCAGCAGCCTCTGAGGAAGAGAGAAAATGCCTGCAATCAATTCACATCCTCCCATTTTGATAGCTGCCCTGTGGCTCGGAGGGAGGATTTGTGGTTTCCATTGTCACATTTCCTTTTTGTGGAGTTTTATCAGGTAGGCATGTATTTGCATTTGGGTTGAATGGGGTTGTTTCCTTTGGAGCAGCAGCTCCTTTCTTTGAGTTTGTCCCACTTGACACTCTTGATGAGTTCCTTGGCCCATGGTTTCCAGTACATGGGCCTTTGCATTTGCTGCTGCCAGCTGAGTCTCCATTTCCAGTTGCTCCTTTTGCATTCTGAGTTGTTCCTGTTGTGCTTCAATTTCATGTTTTTTTGTGTAAGGCAGCCACCTTTTCCATGAGAGCAGCCTTTTCAGCCTGAGCTATGATGAGCAGATGAAGTTGAAGATGCTTTTGATGGAGTGGATTTGTGTGAGGATTTTGATACATTTGATATACTGTCATGGGGTCGAATGTCATCAGAATGTACAGCACCCAACATTTCACTTTCAGCAGTGACCGGTGTTTGTGGCTCCTTTTCAACAGTGACATGTATTGGTGGTTCCTTCTGAACAATGACATGCATTTGCTGTTTCACCTCTGATAGCCACAGGTGTACATCCTGTACAAAACCTTTCAGAATATACATTTTTGGTTGAAACCATGCATTTTGCCTTGCAATTTCCTCCTCAGGTAATGGCAAAACCACCAATGATGAATGACTTTCCCTTGCTTCATCACACAGTATAATTAATCTGAATGTCACTGCAAATCAACAGCGAGACAAAATGAAACATATTACAAACATAAACAAACAGATAATACATATATTACAATATATTAAAAACTGAAGTGATACTCAGGCGTCTTCCTTCTTTTGTGTGTCATCATCAGATGTCCAGCTCAATGATGTGCAGCCACGCCCTCGTCTTAGGTCCCACATCAAAGAGACCGGCCTCCGATGGTGGTCTGTACAGGACACAGAGGTGATTATGTGATAGGCAGTCTGCATAAGCATACTGTGCAGTCTGTCAGGCCCAAACTGTGGGAGTAGTATAGTGAATATAGTGTGTAAATCTCTATGTGTGTGTGTGTGTGTGTGTGTGTGTGTGTGTGTGTGTGTGTGTGTGTGTGTGTGTGTGTGTGTGTGCGCGCGCGCGCTCGCACACACACAAACACACTTTGATAGGGGTTTGGATTGTGTCGTTACCTTGCCATGATGTAACTCGAAAGGTCACTGAAAATCAACAGAGAGACAAAATGAAACATATATTAAAAACATAAACAAACAGATAATACATATATTAAAAACTGAAGTGATACTCAGGCGTCTTCCTTCTTTTGTGTGTCATCATCAGATGTCCAGCTTAATGACGTGCAGCCACGCCCTCGTCTCAGGTCCCACATCAAAGAGACCGGCCTCCGATGGTGGTCTGTACAGGACAGAGGTGATTATGTGATAGGCAGTCTGCATAAGCATACTGTGCAGTCTGTCAGGCCCAAACTGTGGGAGTAGTACAGTGAATATAGTGTGTAAATCTGTATGTGTGTGTGTGTGTGTGTGTGTGTGCGCGTGTGTTGTGTGTCTGTGTCTGTGTCTGTGTGTGCGCGCGTGCGTGCGTGCGTGTGTGTGCGTGTGTGTGCGCGTGTGCGTGCGCGCGCACACAAACACACACACACACACACACACACACACACTTTGATAGGGGTTTGGATTGTGTCGTTACCTGCCATGATGTAACTCGAAAGGTCACTGAACATCAACAGAGAGACAAAATGAAACATATATTAAAAACAAAAAAACAGATAATACATATATTACAATATATTAAAAACTGAAGTGATACTCAGGCGTCTTCCTTCTTTCGTGTGTCATCATCACATGTCCAGCTCAATGATGTGCAGCCAAGCCCTCGTCTCAGGTCCCACATCAAAGACAGGCCTCCATGGTGGTAACTGCTGTGTGTCCTCCGCGTCCCCTTCTCGTTGGAGCTTGCTTGAGGTGGTCTGCGGCATGCTGCCTTATGAGGTCCTCTTTGGCTTCTGGGTTGAATTTCATGACTGCATCTGCATAGTAGAAAAAGACAATAAAACATGTGCAATGGCAACATGCTGTCCTAGTCCCTATCTGACATAATACACAGATCGATGTGTCAGGAAGGCCATGAGCATAACGACTGACTCGTCCCACCCTTCCCACCAGCTTTTTAACTCCTGCCATCTGGTAGGAGGTTGAAAAGCTCAAGGGGAAGCATCCAACAGCTGCCCCAAACCATCAGAACCCTGAACCCATGCCCGCCATATATTGCCCCCAAAACCAACATCTTGAAAGATGGATTGAACTTTGAATGCATCAGCACTTTTTACCAATGTTGTCTGCTCTCTACTTTTTAATATGCACCATGAGTTGTGGAGAACGGTATTTTGCTCCCCTGTATGCCTAGTGTGTATTGTGGAAGTGGCAATAAAACGAGTCTGAGCAGCGGCGGACTGGCCATTTGGCGTACAGGGCAAATGCCCGGTGGGCCGCTGGGCCCAAAAACACAACTAGTTTAATACAAAGCCATCTCCCTTCTACACCTAACCACCACAGTTATTTAAAATGTTATGATAGCCAACAGTAGACAGTTGGCATTGTATTTTTTTTATGTCAACAGGGAAGGACATGTTTTACCCAATTAAATTTAGAGATTGGCAGGTGCCACTTGTCTGTCATTGGTCAACATGAAATATGGGCTTACCTTGTATTGCTTTAAAAAGTCTTAGTCTTCTCCAAAGCAGTCTTCTCTTTTTTTCCCCTTCATGTTCAACTGTGTTCAACTACTGAAGAGCCTGAAGAAAAAAAAATGACATTTATGTTAATAATGTAGTAGGACTAGGATTTATTGTAAAACATGGTATACACCCTTTATACTACTAATTTTCACTTAATGTTCAACCATTATGTCATTGACATGACATGTCTATAATTGAAGAGCAGTTGTTGTGTCCCAATAGGAGAGGAGACAAGGACAAAGAGAACAGTAAAGGAAGAAAGTTGAGAAAGGGCAGAAGAGAGAAGGGTTGCAAATTAAAAGTGTCCCCCAGTTTTCTTGGCCAGTGTCCTGTCTTCATAGAAATAGCTCAGAACTTACCTTGTGTTGGCAATGCCCATGTTGGCCTCTCAGTCATCGCATAGCACCTGTAATAAGAACAAAAAGTATGTTTTAGAAATTACAAAGTGATATTTTTGCATTAAAACTTTCCAAGACAGATGACTATAAATCGTACCCAGGAGAAATGATAAACCTGTCACATTGTAACAATTAGGGGTGCACAATACTACTTGTTGAATTTATAAAGGTTTTCATTACTTGTGGCCTTTGGACAACTCACCATGCCTGATGGTGTCCCTGGATCTGTCATTTCTAGACCTAGAACATTTGTGTCCATTTCATTTTTGATACCACTACAATACCATGTTACACTGAAAGAGACTCACCCCTACTGGTTGGTCTTAGATATTGACAATCACACATCTCCTCTGCTGACAGGTATTCTAGACCAAGCTGTAGGAAATCACTAGGGCAGCGATAAGGGCTGGAGACCAACCAGTAGAAGTCAGTCGCTACTGATGCTGTGCCCTAAACTTACCTGGAGCGATAGCCATGCCTTGGAGGACCTCTCGCTGCTTTTTGGTTTGCTTATTGAGCTCTTGAAGAACACACATGTTCTTAGATTTAACATGGCTCCGTTAGTAAGCAAAAAGGTGACCTTTTAAAACGTGACAAATACTCACTGCGTGTGGAGGACGTTTCTCTGCTCCGAGGTGCTAGACTTGCACGTCCAGAGCCTGGAAAAGACAAAGAATGTGCTTAGATTCCAAACATCAATTTGTAAACAAAAAGGTAAATGTTTAAATGTGATGCATACTCACTGTGTGTAGACATTTCCCTGCACCGCGATCCCTCAGCAGGCTCCACCGGGCGAGGCAAGCCTGAAACACGTGATTGAGCCTGTAACTACTTACTCACTGCTTGTGAATTAGGTATGGTAATGCTTTTTGGGGGCGGTGTAACCGCCCCCTATAAGTGAGTTTTGGACACTGACCAATCCTGCACCGTGATTGGCCAATAGTCTACAACGCAGTCTACACCCCTAACCCTTCCACAGTCAATGCAAATCTATACTTTTGCAAAGTCAGCCAATCACATTACAGCAAGTGTCATCACCACTAGCTGTAATGTGATTGGCTGACTTTGCAAATTCAGGACTTTGATTGGCTAGCGAAACACATGACACATGTGCAGCCCTATGAATAGCAGTATGGACTTAAAAAAAAGTCAATTATCCTTTTTTTTTTAGGTGAGTCATGTTGTGATGACCACACACCGCCCACTTCACACTGGGTGTGATTTTTTTTAGTATACACAACATGTAACACCTGAATGTACTTTAAATTTGTTGGTGCAATGGAGAAAGGGTCGTGGACATTTCTCTGCTCCGAGGTGCTACACTTGCATGTCGGGAGCCTGGAAAAGACAAAGAATTTTCTTAGATACCATATATTGATTTGTAAACAAAAGGTGACTGCTTAAATGTGATGCATACTCACTGTGTGTAGACATTTCCCTGTGCCGAGACCCCTCAGCATGATCCAATTCGACAGACATGGTGTCCACCACGACATCCACCAGGCCATCCAGGGCTTGATTTTCAGAATCTTAAACAAAACAATCAGCTTATAACTGCTTTCATTGCTGTGTGTACCCAATACATCAGTATCATATTTCATAAATTGACATCAATACTCAACAAGCGTTGAGTAACACATTGTTGTCCTGGCTGGACTGCAACTTCCATGGTGCGATAGGAAAGGTGGTCGCCTATACGGATGCACTATAAAGTAAAAATAAACATATCCATATTAAAAATAGACAGCCTTAAAGCATTTGATTGACATTTTTGACATTGGATTTATAAATTGATTATTGAAAAAAGTTACAGATCAACATCAGATTCTGTTAACCCATTAAGACCTGGAACGCATCAGGAATGGACACAGATGGTGTCACTCTATAAAAAAAATCTGACTGCATTTCATTTTCATGGTAAGGTCTCGTCAGCTTGAGCCAGTTGCACCACCTCACACTAAGTTCAAACTAAGGCTATAGTTATAGTTTAACCCATTCAATCCGGCGACACATCCCAGTCACTTTAGATTTATTTGGCTATTCAAAAATAGCAGACAGATATACAAGCTCATAGCGCGGCACCGAACAGATATACAAGCTCATAGCCCGGCACCGAGTGCCGCGCTATGAGCTTGTAGATCTGCTATTTTTGAATAGCCAAAGTAATCTACAGTGACATAGATGCGTTCCAGGTTCCAAATCTATTTTTGAAAAATCTTGAAAAAACATTTTTTTGATTTTTTTCAAAAAACTGTTAGGATTTAGAAAACATTTTTAAGAATCGCCTCAGGTCTTAAAGGGTTAAAGTACAAAACATGATATAAAACATTTTCTAAAATGTGAGGCCCAGTTTCTGTTAACACATTTCACAGTTTCTGTTAACACAATTACTTGAGAAACGGATGAACTCTACACATCAGTCATTTCTTTATGCAGTCTGGTGTGACCTCGTTCCACTGTTGTGGTTATTGTGTGTACCATGGTGTCCTTAAATGCTCTCATTTCATCCTGCATTTTGGTGTGATTTCAAGAACTCAGTGATTGTAATGTGTGAGTGAGGCTGTCTTTGACATCTCTCAGTGACTCTGTATTACGTTCTTGCTCTCTTTTTTTTATTTGTTGGAAATTGATTTTGACCATTGTTTCCAGGTGGTGATGGGCATTACACATTCCTTCCATAGCATCAGCCAGTTCCACCAATGTGGGTCCCGGTGCTATAGAAGAGGTCGGCCGCGACATTGCCGCAAATGTCCGTATCAATTAGACTGTAATTGATTGATTGTCCATCTGGCTCGTGGATTTGCTCCGGTTCATTGATTTGAATTATTTCACTCATTGCAGCAGAATGTTCATCCGGTTCATTGATCTGATTTATTTCACTTATTGCAGGTGAATTTCCATCCGGTTCATGTATTTGAGGCTGGTTAGCTTGAGTTGACATTGTTTGAGGCTGATTTGTTTGAGGGTGGTGGGTTTGACACCAACACGGGTGTTGAGTTTCCATTTCATCAAAGTCCCGCAAGTTTCCATCATAATTTGCCATTTTGAAATTGCAAATGTTCCCTTTTCGATTGCGTTTGAATAAACAAAATTGTTATTTCCCACTGAGCTCGTTTGCACAGTTTTGCTTGTTTGTTCCTTTGATTGTTGAAAATGATCCGGTTTTTCATCCGGTTTTGCATCTCTCTGCTTGAGATTGAAGTCCTTTTAAACATCTGGGGTGCCACTTTTTATGTAACGGTTTAGCTTTGATTTTACTGTTTGGGGTGCCAGTTAGGCCAAGGCCTAACACCAATTTAGTCCAGTTTGGACAAAAAAACGCTTTTTTAAAAGCCAACCTTACAGAGGATTTAAATGCACAATTAGTAGAACCAAATGAACCTTAAAACCTGAAACCAGGCATTGATTACCCACAAAATACCTTCAACTCAATAAACAACAGAATGAATGAAATGCACAGACACAAAAAAACTCAGTTTGACTTTGTATGGTAAAATAATCCCTAATCCAGTCCACAGTTTGTCCAATACCACACAGTTTAGCGTCAGTTCACAGAGAGTCACTATTCACAACCCACTGTTCCTTCAAAACAGGTTATTCACAAATGTATTGAAACCATGGTTAACCAAAATTTAAAAAAAATAAAAAATAAAAATGCCCCACGACCTTTACCGTGGTGGCGAACGAATGAATGAGGCAACCAGTGGTATACTGTGTTTGTGTGAGAGAGAGGGGGGGGTGGGTAGCTCCAGGAATCCACTCCGCTTTTTCCGGTCAGCCTGTGTGTTTTTCCGGTGTGCCTGTGTGTGTGCGGTTTGGATTGTGTAGTTACCTTGCCATGATGTAACTCCAAAGTTCACTGCAGATCAACAGCGAGACAAAATGAAACATATATTACAAACATAAACAAACAGATATTACATATATTACAATATATTACAAACAGAAGTGATACTCAGGCGTCTTCCTTCTTTTGTGTGTCATCATCAGATGTCCAGCTCAATGACGTGCAGCTACGCCCTCGTCTCAGGTCCCACAGCAAAGAGACCGGCCTCCGATGGTGGTCTGTACAGGACACAGAGGTGATTATGTGATCGGCAGTCTGCATAAGCATACAGTGCAGTCTGTCAGGCCCAAACTGTGGGAGGAGTAGTGCCATAGATATAGAAACCTAGATACCTCATTGGCCTCTGCAGTTCGTTGGAGCGACCTGTTTTGTATGGTGGCCGCCATACGCGCTGTGATTGGCCAGTGCCCGTTCCCGCCGGAAATGGGGGGGAACGGGCACTGGTCAATCACAGCGCGTCTTTTCCAGGACTTGTCAGAATCTAGTTGTCCCGCCCCCACCTGCCTCTGATTGGCCTACTGAACGCCCCCTTCTGTGACGCACGCGGAAATTTCCAGCTGCCCACCCAGAAGCGGAAGCACGTCCGCCATACAGACGCTTCAGAGCCAGAGGAGGCGTCTACCTTTATATGTCTATGAGAGTAGTGCGGCCAAATAAAGTTTATCTACAAAGAAAGAAGATCATTTGTGGTGCAGTTGATTAGTCAGGACAGTCTTTTATTTCCTATATAATTAGTATAGAAAGAGAACAATGGAGGGGGAGGGAGGGAGAGAGCCGATTTAAACGCTGTCAGTGCAAAAACTGAAAAGCTTCGCTCCATGTGTTTTTCCTGTAGACATTTTATACAGTATTATTGTTATACAGAACACCATTGCTGAGGTAAAAAGAAAAGGGAAAATAAAGTGGTTTGAATGTGGTCTGAATGAGGACACTCATTATTAGAGTTTTATTGATCACCAAGGGGAAAAGTGTCCCTTACATCAAGCATGCTAACTATCCACTGTCCTGCATCAGGAATGGACACAGATGGTGTCACTCTATAAAAAAAGCTGACTGTATTTCATTTTCATGGTAAGGTCTTGTCAGCTTGAGCCAGTTGCACCACCTCACACTAAGTTCAAATTTAGCCTATAGTTATAGTTTAACCCATTCAATCCGGCGACACATCCCTGTCATTTTAGATTTCTTTGGCTATTCAAAAATAGCAGATATACAAGCTCATTGCGCGGTACTTGGTGCCGCGCAATGAGCTTGTAGATCTGCTATTTATTTATTTTTATCGTGAAAATGTGTGCAAATCTTTGAATATATATATATTTTTTAAATATAAATATTTAAAGATTTGCACAAATGTTCATATTTTTTTTAAATAGCAGTGCCGCACTATGAGCTTGTAGATCTATTATTTTTGAATAGCCAAATAAATCTAAAATGACAGATACTTTCCCGGCTAAATGGGTTAAATGGCTTTTTAAAAGCCATTTCATCTATAACTAGGCTAAGTTTGGACTTAGTGTGAGGTGGTGCAACTGGCTCTTGTATCAGGAATGGACACAGATGGTGTCACTCTATAAAAACAAGCTGACTGTAGAGGTTTAAATTGTCCACTGGAAGGAAGCATGTGGCCTACTCGGTCACTCACTTTCATATTTAACCAAAAACTGTTATGTCTTCTTAAAATAATTCACTCCAGACGGTTGTAAAAATGTACATGAAGTTTTACTTTTCAAAAGACAAAAAATAATATTCCACAGGTTTCAAATAGCCTAGGTATAAAATAGGGCTAAAATGGTTAAGGTATGTTTCATAATATTATCATTTATATCTGCAAAGTAACTAGTAACTAAAGTTTTCAAATAATTGTAGTGGAGTAACAGTACAATATTTGCCTCTGAGATGTAGTGGAAATACTAAAGTAAAGTACAAATACCTCAAAATTGTACTTAAGTACAGTACTTAAGTAAATGTACTTAGTTACTTTCCACCACTGCCCAAAAGTAATCCAAAAGTATTGTAGATCTTCTATTTTCCGAGAATCCAATAATCCAGCAAATACAAAGGCAAAGCATTGCATAAAAAGGAAAAGATATAATCCTCACCTAACCTTCAAGTCAGGGTTCAGGCCACATGGGTTCCTTTGTCCAAACGCTCTGACTGGCTTCAGAGCTAAACCCTCAGAAATATTCCTCGACCAAACTTCTCTCCTTCCAGATCCATAACTCCATAAGTTCTCCGGCTACTCAGTGGTTTATCAATTCCTGATTTTGGTTTAGTACAGGCTTACAAGAGTCTCCTTCTCAAACACCACCAAACATTCAATACCTAAAATGGAACCCCCCGCCGCCTCACTTCCTGTACCTTTATAGCTGTTCCTGATACCTCACTTCCTGTGGAACTTTTGCTGATTTTTCCCCACAAGCTCCCCCCATGCGTGAACCATGTCAACATAAAATTAATCATAATGGCCATAATCACCTTACACAAAACAAAACAAAAATGTACACTACATTTAGGTGTTAAATATTCAACCGTATCTTAACCAATATATTCCCCTGTTATCACCAAGTATGTTGTGTTTCTTGTGTATCTTTTTCTTTCAATACTCATCATACCTGAACAGGAAATACATTATTTCACACATTTATGTGGCAGTGTCACATTGGTACTCCAAAATCTCAATGTCACTGAAGACTAAGCTTCAAACCTCCCAAACTGATTCGACTGCTTCTCAGACTGGGGCCCATGACCCACCTTCAAAAATAGCAAATCTACAAGGCACAGAGTGCCACGCTATGAGCTTGTAGATCTGCCATTTAAAAAAAAAAATCACACCCTGTGTGAAGGTAGCGGCGCCTTTGATACATTATGTCATCGATATGTGTTTATAATGTGTTTATAGCCATGTGTCACGTGAAGCTTGACCAATCACTTTGTTGACGGGTCTGACCAATCAGAACGTTGACGGGTCTGACCAATCAGAATGTTGACGGTGAACACGGACAAAGTCAGGTATAGAGTATAGAACGGGTCTGACCAATCAGAACGTTGACGGGTCTGACCAATCAGAGCGTTGACGGGTCTGACCAATCAGAACGTTGACGGTGAACACGGACAAAGTCAGGTATAGAGCGCCGCTAAAAATCATCTTTGTTATTTTCAAATCTTTTTTAAAGCGAACATTTCTAACTCAAATCTTTGCATCTGGGGGAGATTTTTGCTATATGTTGCTATAATCAGTGGTTCTCAAACTTTTTCATGTCAAGGAAACTAATACTATATAATAGAAGATATATGATAATATATGATATATAATAGACAATATATGATAACTAATACAATATAACAGAAGATATATTATAACTAATATAATAGGGGAGGGAGGAAGGGGAGTGGCTAGGCGGAGGAAGGGGTGGGGCTAGATAGGGGCAGGGAGGAAGGGGAGGGGCTAGGTGGAGAAAGGGGAGGGGTGGGGCTAGATGTGGGGATGGGGCTAGGGGGAGAAAGATAAGATAAGGGGAGGGGAAAGATGCAGTATAACTACTATAATACAGTATAACTACTATAATACAACTACTATATTATAACTACTATAATACAGTATAACTACTATAATTCAACTATAATACAACTACTATAATACAGTATAACTACTATAATACAACTACTATAATACAACTATAATATAACTACTATAATACAACTACTATATATTACTACTATAAAAAGCAGTGGTGGAAAAAGCACTCTTCACTCTTTGGCATAGTATTGCAACTTTACTAACTGAAGGCTGGCATTTTCATGGCTAAAATACAAAAAGCATGCGTCAAACTAAGAGACATGTCGTGTTAGCGCTAGTGGTCTAATGAACAAATGCTCGGCACAGAGGTTTTATGTTCAAATCCCGCTTTGATAATACTGAGAGACATGGATGTGGATGCCTGAGAGGTAGTATAGTGGTCTAATCTAGATCTGCCAAAATCCTTTCTTTAATATCCAATTTGATTGACTGATCTGATCATAACGTTGAGTGATGTTGTCCTGGCGCCCCCTGGTGTTCAATCAGCAACCACACAACATGTCTGACTCCCCAGCCAGACAAGCACTTTGTAGGAATTGTAGGCATTACATTTAGTTTGACTAGTTCCACAAATAAATATTGTGAAAATAGAAACAAGTTCACAACAGATCGGCTATTTGCACACATTGTTTGCCTCTTTCTTACGTATTGTTTGACAATTTAGTATTAAAAAGGTCTTAAAAGTCATTGATTGATTGATTGAATACTTTATTTAGAAAGACATGGAAACAGTACATGGAAGTACAATTCACAATACAAGGTCCTCTAAACTGGATCGCTCATAAAAGCACAATGGCTTATTTAAAATGAGATCCACGTGCACTCAATCATGATGTCATTTAAGAAGACATACAAATATACACTACTATGCAGAACATCATACAATCAGCTTACAGGTTACTGGTATGAAAAACAAGAAATATGCACAATAGACAGTTTTAGGAGGTCAATTAAAAACGATTCCAACATTTTTCTAAAATATTTCATTAAAAAAAAAACTCATTTCCATAAATACATTTAAAAAAAGTTGAAAGAAGTAGTGAAAATAGCAGATCTTCGCGTAGTGTTGGTGAGGTTGTAGATCTGCTACTATAGTTTGGGGCCGGGCCGGGCGGGTCAAACGTCTAATTTCTCCTTTGGGGTCTTGAGCTAAAAAGTTTGGGAAACCAGATGGTTCGGCTCGATCAATGTTCTGCTTTGCAGGAAAAACGTGAATGATTTTTACACAGACATAAAGGCAGTGGTGTAAAGTAACTAAGTACATTTACTTAAGTACTGTACTTAAGTACAATTTTGAGGTATTTGTACTTTACTTGAGTATTTCCAATTTCCAATACTTTTACTTCTACTCCACTATATCTCAGAGGCAAATATTGTACTTTTACTCCACTACAATTATTTGAAAACTTTAGTTACTAGTTACTTTTCAGATATAAACTATGATATAATGAAACATACATTAACCACTTTAGCCCTATTTTATACCTAGGCTATTTGAAAATAGCATATCTACAAGCTCACAAAGCGTCGCATCGCGACGCGTTGTGAGCTTGTAGATCGGCTATTTTCAAATATTTAGTACTTTTACTTTTGGTACTTTAAGTACATTTTGATGCCAATACTTTTGTACTTTTACTCAAGTATTTTCTTTATTCTGGACTTTTACTTGTAACAGAGTATTTTTATATTGAAGTATTGGTACTTTTACTTAAGTAAAGAATTTGAGTACTTTTTCCACCACTGCATAAAGGTGAAGCTGTCAGAAAAAAGGCAACGAGACGTGGTTCACTGACACACTCTTGGCCTGCACAGTGAGACGGAACATTACACTATTTGTTTATCTAAATGACAGAAAAAAGCCCCTGATAAGATCCTCTCTCTCAAAGGGAGACTTATGGCTCATATACTAAACATTTAGACGAGCGCTGTCAGCCGGCCTCTGAGGCAATCAGGCGAGACGGATTGGGTTTAAACATTCAAAATATCTCATATAATGGTTGACTCATGTTACTTATTTCCTTTTCACTCCAAAAGCAGAAGTTTGAGGTCTGACCACGCTCCACATAATCAAGTCGGCAGCTATGATATACCTGAAACAATAGACCCCTCTGTGCATGCTTATATTAACCCTGACACTTTGAGGAAAGGAGGAACATTCCATATAACTTGGACATCTTGTGCTTCTTTAAGTACAGTACTTGAGTAAATGTACTTAGCTACTTTACACCACTGTATGTATGCTACGTGTGCACATACGTGTGGTGTGTTGTGTTTAGGTAGTTTAGTTAGTTTATTTTGATCCACATCAACAATTACACCAAACGTACCTGCACTATAATCCAATAGTCCATGTTGATTGATCAAAAAGGCATAGGCAAAGCTTATTTGTGCCTATCCCTCCTTCATGTTGATTTAACTTAGTTAGATCATTTATAAAGTTCATATTGTATGAACACTCAAAATATTTCATAATCACATTCAAGATGTTATGTTGTTCGTAGTTAATCGAACACTCGAAAATATACAATATATACACCCATGTCTTCATTCTTATACACATATATACACCCAAATGCGTGCATATACCCATATACACCCATTCAAATATCATACCGTTATATACAAACGCCAACACTACCACATCACACCATACCCCTCAATAAATCAATTTCCTAGTTATTACACATATATATGTCAGTGTCTCAGCACAACATGCCAACATATTATATATATATATATATATATATATATATATATATATATATATATATATATATATATATTTACACACACTTATATACAGATACATATATCAATGGAATCCGTTACAACACCCCATACAATTAGTATAATTATGTGCTGTATACAATCTATATTTTCCATAAGTCCCTTAATCATCATGTCTATATTTCTCCAACAGACTCTGCTTGTACTGTTTTTTAAAAATTGTATTATAGTTTTACATTGTCTGTGTGTGTGCGTGTGCGTGCGCGCGTGTGTGCGCGCGTCTCTTGTCGTTGTTGAAGGGTGTCTATAAGCCAAAGCAGATGTTAATACGGTTCAGACTAGGTGGGTTTTCACCTCACAGAGCCTGAACTCGTTCCTCTGAAACCCAGAAGCTGGTAGCTCATCCCTCAGTCTTTGGTTTCACTTTGACACCGCTCAACCTAACCTATGACAGCTATAGGGTCACCTCTGCAGCGAGAGGTCACATGCAAGGTCGGCAGTAGTCGAGCGGCCACAAAATGAAAGGTTCGAAGGCCTTACGATCTTTCTCCATGTTTTCCATATAATGCCAATAGGTCTATAAACAAAACAGCAAAACATAAATGATGCAAATCAAGGATAACTATTTGTAGGCCTATGTAAAAGACAGCACATCAATATACACATATATCTTTTTAACCAAGCAATAAAATCTATAACATCTGATTATAATCCTTCGTATGAGAGTAGCCTACTCAGACAAAAATGTGTACAACTTTGTTGTTTTTGTTCATAAAGGTGTGCTTCATTTCCTGTCTATCTACTTTTACATTATGCATGAGCTGCCACACACATTTAAGGAGTAGTTCATCTAAGGAATTACTTATTTTCCAATTTCACACCCTATGAAATAGTGATGAGCGGGTCGACCCGTAACCCGCGGGACCCGCGGGTCAACCCGCGGCGCGGGTGGGTCGAGTCAGAATTTCAGAGGCAATTATGCAGGCTGTGGGTGAGCGGGTCAGCCGCTCTCACACGCAAAAAAAATAAAAATAATCACATGCTCTTGTTTTGTCTGTATTCCTAATAAGAATAAGAATAATAACAATAAAACAGTTTGAATATACTTGGGGATTCTTTTCTGACCATGATTTTACAGAATTAAAAAAAAAATCGCGGGTCGCGGGGTGGGTTGAGCCATAGATTTATATATGGGTTCGCGGGGCGGGTTGAGGCGGGTTGGGTTCCGTCGCGGGGCGGGGCGGGGCGGGGCGGGTCATGAAAAAACCCGACCCGCTCATCACTACTATCAAACCTTGAATTCATGGAGATTTTGTTTGTTTTTTGTCGCATTCCTGGGCGCGTTGATGACTGGTACTCAATTGAGTCTCCTGCTGACCAGCGACTTGGTCATCAAATCATGACCCGCCTGGGGGTTCCGACCCACAGGTTGAGAACCACTGCGCTAGTAGATAAACAGCAACATGACTCAGACGTGCAGAGAACATTAAGGTTAATCATTAGATAAATTGGGAATATTATGATGCGTGACAAGAAACAATATTTAACTCAAATCTCTGTCCTTTGATCTCCCTTTTGCAATATGTCAAAGGTTGAGATGAATGAATGTTGCTCTGCTGCAATCTATAGCGGGGACTGACTAGAGCAGGGGTCTTCAACGTTTTCAGGCCAAGGACCCCCTAGCTGAGAGAGAGCTGAAGCGGGGACCCCCTCTATATTGTATAAAATTGTGTTTCAGATCAACTTTTGCTGCTCTTTTTTCCCTCGACACCTATACCTCTTTGCCAAAAATAGCCAATCTACAAGCCCACAACGCCTCGCCAGCGCAAGGTGTTGTGAGCTTGTAGATCTGCTATTTTTGGCTAAAGTTCTCCTCAGAAAAGGGATGCTAGGTTTCAAGTGGTTACGGTAAAAAGATAAATCATATCACACAAAGACTTGGCGGACCCCCTGTAGTAACTCTGAGGACCCCCTAGGGGTCCCGGACCCCCTGTTGAAGACCCCTGGACTAAAGATCTCAGACAGTGTGGCCTCCTAGGTTGAATCAATTGAGGAATGCAAATAAATAGAGCTATCTCTGTGTCTGCACGATCCAATGGTCTTTTTTCATTTCATTTCGTTTTTTAGGTATTAAAAAGGTATTTAAAGTCCTTAAATTGTAACTTCACTGTCATTTGGGGACCCCCCTGGGGGTCCGACCCACAGCTTGAGAACCACTGACTTAGAACGCGAACAGAGATCACGTTAGAGATGAAGCCCTGACTCAGTGTGGTGGTTTATGCAGAGTCATTACTGTATGTATGTATGCATGCATTTTGGTAGGACACGTTAGTTAACTTGCAAAAGCACCGCCGGAGAAAGCAATTAACCTCATGGCTATAGAGGGTGGGATTTGATGTGAGAGAGATTCAATTAACCTGGTGGTTATAGGGCGGGATTTGATGTGAGAGCGCTTTCAATACACCAGAGGGACTGACTCATCCGCTCACATCAAGAAAACCAGTTATTTGGTGTCAATGCTTTAAATGGCCTCTTCGTAAAGGCAGGCTTCATGTTATCACACACACACACACACACACACACACACACACACACACACACACACACACACACACACACACACACACACACACACACACACACACACACACACACACACACACACACACACACACACACACACACACACACACACATTTCCTTGCCCAGCCTGACTGATTCCTTATTTAAGATCTAAAAGTTTTGGACTGCCCTTGACGCAGAAAATGATTAAGGTCACATAAAGAACAGGAAAATTAAATGCTGCATTCTTGGTGATCGGGGGAATTCAGCAAGATATAGGAGTAAAACTATGCAGGCCGGGCCCCTTGCCAAAGCTGGAAATGTAAGATATTGCGTGTCCAATGTGATTACTTTCAATAGGCCCCGAGACAGGCTGGGTGACCCATAATCCTTGATAGGAAAGATTGCCTATAGCGCTCTTGAAAAGATTATTTTTTTAATTATTATTATTTTTTTGCCATTAACAGACATCTATTGTTGAAGAAGTACTCAGATTATTTACTTGAGTAAAAGTATCAATACCACAATCTAGAGATACTCAGTTACAAGTAAAAGTCTGGTATTCAAAATGTACTTGAGTAAAAAGTATTGGCATCAAAATGTACTTAAAGTACCAAAAGTAAAAGTACTCATTCATTACGCAGAATGTCCCATTTCACATGTTTAAAAAAATGAAAAAAAAACATTTGAAAATAGTCGCATCGCGACACACTGTGAGCTTGTAGATCTGCTATTTTCAAATAGCCTAAGTATACCCTATATAAGGCTAGTAGTAGTTACAGTAATATACGTTTTATATATATATATATATATTTTTTTTTTTCTTTTTTCACTTTGTTGCTGATGCTGTTGTTGTTATGGATGCACTAAACGACATTTCGCTGTATGTTGATCATGCAATGACAAATAAACATCTTATCTTATCTTATCTTATAATAATAATCAAAATCTAAAAAGTGACTAGTAACTTAGGTTTTCAAGTGATTGCAGTGGAGTAAAAAGTGCAATATTTGCCTCTGAGATGTAGTGGAGTAGAAGTATTGAAAATTGTAGAAACTGACAAGTGTCAAGTAAAAAACTGTCAAGTAAAAAAATAATAATAATACATAAAATGTGTACTCAAGTACATTACTTGAGTGCATGTACTTAGTTACGTTCCACCGCTGATTGGAGGAGAGAGAGCAGTCAGTGTGTCAGGCTGTGAAACCTTTCACAGAGTGAATCCCGCCCTGTGTTAGAGGTTGGCGAACCAGCTGGCAGCCGCTTCCATTCATGCATCAGCAACCTCACTAATGAGGATATCGAGAGGCAGGAAGAAGACCTGCACACTGCAACTCTCTCTCTCTCTCTCTTTATGTCTCTAAATATAAATAACCCAATTAAGACCTGGGACGCATCTCTGTGTCATTTTAAGATTTCTTTGGGCTATTCAAAAAATAGCAGATCTACAAAGCTCATAGCGCGGCGAGTGCCGCGCTACGAGCTTGTAGATCTGCTATTTTTGGAAAAATCGTGACAAATTGTGCAAATCTTTGAAGATATGTTTTCTTTTAAAGCGAACATTTGTAACTCGAAGCTTTGCTTCTGGGGGGATTCTACAAAATGTATTTTAAACAAAAGTTTTTTTTTTTTTTAAACTTATGTCATGTCAAGGACCACCCGAAATAATATGTATTTGGTCGCGGACCCACATCTCAAAATATGTTGTTCCAGGGACCCCCCAGAAGCAATGATTCGAGTCACAAAAGTTCGCTTTAAAGAATATATTACTCATAAGATTTGCACAAGTTTTAGATTCCAGACTAATATCTATACGCAGTGATATTAGTCTGGCCATGATGCCAGGCTAGGGGACAGATGAGTTTGGGGGATAGAAAAAAATATCGTCACCTTGCTAAACTAATGGCCTAAGTAATTTTTTGAGGAAAATGATATTTTTGCCAAGTCAGCTCCTCATGACACTGGCCACCTCTGGTAAAATTGCCTATCTCCTAATTGAAAAGGATCATGCTGTTCACTCCCCTTTTAGTATAATGGCCTAACTCCCTAGTGTGACTTAAGCCAAAATAGGCCTTTTTTTGGGGCTAAGTCACATGGTTTTGTGACTTAAGCCAAATTATTTACTGATTTAGGCCATTTTGTAAAATGTTTTGCTTTTTTTTTTGGCCTAAGTCAGATTTAATCCTATTTAAACCTATTTAAATCTCTTATGTTACATAACTGACAGACAGTGTTATTTCTATTTAAATAGTTATAATTTGTTATAAACATTTTGGGTGAAATGATTAAGAAATATCTTATAGTTTTGTTTTGGATCAGTTTTTTATTTTTCCTGAAAAACTGACTTAGGCCATTAGTTTAGCAAGGTGACGATATCTCAAATAGAGATGTACCGATACCATTTTTTCCTTCCTGATACCGACTGCGATACCAATAACTTGTGTCGGTCTTTACAGAGTTTAGGTTACCGATCCGATACAAGCTCTATTTAAAAATATTTTTAAAAATAGTAAAAAAAAATGGCAAAGATGTTTAGGGGTAATGGGGATAATGGGTAAGGCTCCGACGAAAATATAGCCCATGGAGCATGCACTATTTCAAAGCACTCTGGACATGTGGTTAAGAAAGAAAGTACCAAAACCAGCTGCTGGTTATCTGTTTATCAGTGATATATAGATAACCTGTTGCCATGCCATTCCCAGTGGTGGAAAGCAACAACTACTCAAGTAATGTACTCAAGTACAATTGTTGAGGCATTTCTACCTCACAATTGTATTTCCAATTTTCAATACTTTTACTCCACTACATCTCAGGAGCAAATATAGTACTTTTTAACTCCACTACAATTATTAGAAAACTTTAGTAACCAGTTACTTTGTAGATTTTGATTATTATTACAAAACATACATTAACGACTTCAGCCCTATTTAAACTTTGGCTATTTGAAAATAGCAGATCTACAAGCTCACAACGCGTCGCACAGCACGGCACGTTGTGAGCTTGTAGATCTGCTATTTTCAAAAGATTTTTATACATGATTTTGAACACTTGTGAAATGGGACATTCTGCATAATGAGTACTCTTACTATCGGTACTCTAAGTGTATTTTGATGCCAATACTTTTGTATTACTATACTCAAGTAAATTTAGATTTTTACTTGTGACAGAGTATTCCCTACATTGTGGCATTGATACTTTTACTCAAGTAAAAAATGTGAGTATACATCGTCCACGACTGCAGATAACCTGTGCAGTGCCATTCCAAACTGGGCTGAGTAGTGTTCACTGTGACATTTGTCCATTAGTCCAAACGTCATACTGACAACAATCCCCTACACTGACAGGAGTGGGAGCTACTCTTAACTCCACAGAGGGTGAATTACCATGGCATATAGAATTACGCCTCCGTTCACTCAACTCCAAAGGGAAATGTCAAAGCTCTTAGATAAACTCAACTAGGACGCCCATGGATCGACTAATGACACTGTTCTACAGTACTTTTGACTTTGACACGGTATACCTCCTTCACGTCAAACACAAATGACCCCATTCATTGATACATTGTGAGGTGATGTAGCTCTCTATGTAGGCTTAAGTATATGGATCAAAACAACTTGTTCTTTTTTTTTTCTTTGGGCAAAAGAGGAATCTTACTTCTTACTATCTTACCACTATATAATTGACAAAAGCTCTGAAAGTTCATGCGGGATACGCAAGCACAGGATCACTCCATTTGCCCCGAAACTTGCAACAGACTTTTGATCAGAGCTATGGCTATGTTTTAGGCATCTTACCCCACCTCGATCTGTGATCAGACTCTCGGCTTGATTGATTCCCTGATTTTCCTATCAGACCCTCAACCTGATCTGGCAGGTTGCCATAGCAACCAGATACAGGAAGTTTGACCTCTTTATCACAATTACGGCAAACTCAAAGAGTGGTGGTGTACTAGAAGACATACCTGACCCACAGAAGGAGACACTCTGCGTCACTCTGCGTCAATCCATGCTACATGGACCCTGTGGGACAGCCAACACTAACAGCCCCTGCATGGTCAATAACAGCTTCCCTAAAGACTTCTGTGACAACACTCGACTGCCTCATGATGGCCATGGTTACCCACAGTACAGGCGGCCTAATGACCGAGGTAGGGAGGTTGGGACGTTGGGACTAGAGGTTAGGGCCGCAAAGCAAAGCGGGGAGGGAGGAGAGGAGAGGAGCGGAGCCGAGAGGAGAGGCCAGAGGGGTCGGACTTCGCATGACGTGTGTGCAGAGTGACTAGGCCAATGCTGTCTGGACCAACCTCGGATGTGGCCCTCACAGGCCCGTCTAGGCTAGTGGAGTACATCTAGTATTAATAATTGATATTATGACAGCCGATTTCAAGAAAGAGAGTTGTATAGTGTGAAATGCATAACAATCTACCCGACAACTTTAATCCATTAAAGACCGGGAACGCATCTCTGTCATTTTAAATGTCTTTGGCTATTCAAAAATAGCAGATATACAAGCTCATAGCGCGCCACCGATCTTGTAGATTTGCTTCTTTTTGGGGCGGTGTAGCCGCCCCCTATAAGTGAGTTTTGGACACCGACCAAAACATTTGTGTACCCCCTGACCCTTCCATTGTTAATGCAAATCGATACTTTTTTCATATCAGCCAATCACATTACAGCTAGTGTCATCACCACTAACTGTAATGTGATTGGCTGACTTTGCAAATTCAGGACTGTGATTGGCTAGCGAAACACATGACACGTGTGCAGCCCTATGAATAGCAGTATGGACTTTAAAAAAAGTCATTTATCCTTTTTTTAAAGTGAGTCATGTTGTGATGACCACACACCGCCCACTTCACACTGGGTGTGATTTTTTTTTAAATCGTGAACATTTTTGCAAATCTTGAATACATATAGGTAGGTAATATATAGGTTTAGGCATAGTGTTTATGAGGTTAGGGTTAAGGTTAGGTTTAGGCATAGTGTTTATGAGGTTAGGGTTAAGGTTAGTTTTAGGCATAGTATTTATGAGGTTAGGGTTAAGGTTAGGTTTAGGCATAGTATTTATGAGGCTAGGGTTAAGGTTAGGTTTAGGCATAGTATTTATGAGGTAAGGGTTAAGGTTAGGTTTAGGCATAGTGTTAATGCGGTTAGGGTTACTGTTAGGTTTAGCCTAGGGAGTCCAGGGCCGAGCTCATGCCTCCTTCAATGCATGAGAGCCAACTGACCTTCTTGACACCTGACAGGGGGGAGTTTCCCCGGTAAGACGTAGCGCGTGGAAGGAACACGTTATTCAAAACCAGTTCCCTTCCCCTCCATCAGGCGCCGCGGCTGTCATGGGGGAGGCAGTATAGCGACCAGGATTACTACATGTTTTTGTGAGGGTATTCACTACCCTAGGAGACACGGGGAGAACATGCAAACTCCACACAGAGTAGGCCCTTTCACCAACCCCAACTAGGGTATGGGCGCTGATGACGCGGAGGAGAAGACACGCCCCCAGCGCCCACATCGTCCCCGGCGGGAATCGAACCCAGGACCTTCTACCTGTGAGCCGACAGCGCTACCGACTGCGCCAATTCTTTTTACCCATTTTTCTTTTTTCCTTGTTTATGTTTTAGTGGGTTCGCAGTTTTTTGTGTGTTTTTCGTTTCATTTCTTGTGGGACATCACATCTTCTCCTTCTGTTGGTAGTCATGGCTGCCATTTCCCACCTGATGTTGTGTGGTAGTTCTGACTGCTCCAGACCGTACTGAATAACTGCTACTGTAGCTTGCATAACGTCTTCAGAGTAGGACTTAAGTCTAAGACATACAGGTCTTTGGATTTACCATCACCTCCGAAGAGGATGCTACAATCTCCCATCATGCAACAGCACATATCAGACATCCATGTCCAACGTGGGCCTTTCCCCTTGGGCTCAACCTTCTTCCAGGAGAAGGTCTCTGGACTGAATTTCCACAGATCATTTAAGTCCTTTTCCCAGATCCAGCCACCAAATACGTACAGCTCTCCATTGTAGGCAAAGGCTGAATGACAGCGTCTTTCTGGAAGAAGCTGTGCAGAAGGTGTGCTCAGCCAGCAGTTGGTCTCTGTGTCAAACACTCTGATGGTGTGATTGATGTGGTCATTGGCATTGTCCCAGCCCCCATACACAAACATATTTTTCCCGATGATGGTGGCAGAGTGACCGTCTGAATCAGGAGGTGGAGTACCTCTGGTGTCAATTAAAGACCAGACCATTGTGGTGGTGTCCAACTTGTAAATGTCATTAGTTGTGAATCCAGTCTCCTGGTTGTATCCTCCATGGATAAACATGACCTTCCCCAAGACACAGGCTGAGTGGCCAGCCCTCCTTTCTGGAACAGTCCCAGAAACCCTGGGTTGGAACCATGTGTGGGCGTCGACATCAAAGGCATAAAGCTTGTTGCTCCCCCCCCAGATGTAGACAACATCTCCTATCAGCACAGCTGTGTGGTACCGGAGCCTGGAGGGAGCCTCAAGGTGACGTTCTCCTCTTCCAGGTGTCCCTGGGGTCAACTTCCTACAGAGCAAAGACACAGTGTTGAAGACAAACACACCAATCTGAGGATCCATCTGACCATCTCTGTGTCTTCTGCCCTTCATGTTGCTGTCCGGTCCAAAGGAGTAGAGCTCATTTCCCACGGCAACAGCAGCATGATGCCATCTTCTGTTTGGTACGTGGTTGAGACAAACGGTCCACTGGAACATTTCACAACACAAGCAGCTACTGTGGATTAAAGAGGATTCATTCAGTCTCGCTCTGTAAAATAATGATTTGTCTATTGTGTGTGTGACTACTTATATGGGTGCAGTCAATCACATCATGGGAAAATTTACCAATCAGTGATGCCGACGCCTGTCGGTCTCCCATATATGGTGAATTGATCACCATAGCAACCCCAGCGCAAGACGTTGCGCAACCCCAGCGCAAGACGTTGCGCAACCCCAGCGCAAGACCTGTCGGTACTGTGACATCACAGTGATGATGTCACATTGATGACATCATAGATCTCCATATCTTCATAACGTTCAGAGGAAGTAGCTAAAAGTTACGCTGAACAATGTCTTGTTTTTTTCACAATTAATTTAAAAAGTACCAGTTGTTAATGTTGACGGCATAGTCATCTGAAATGTTTAACTTTTAGTCTAGTTTTAGTTGACTAAATATCATAAAGATTTTTGTCGACTAAATCAAGAGATGCCTGAAGGTCTATTGAAGGTCTATTGACCGAAATGTAGTTTCATAACATATATTTATGTTTCACAAATATATTGTATTTACTTCGCTGCCGTCATTGCCATCGTCATTTGCCAAATTGTCAAATAATATAAGAAAGAGGCAAACATTTTTAAAATAGCAGATCTACAAGCTCACTTGCGTTGCGAGCTTGTATATCTGCTATTTTCACAATATTTATCTGTGGAACCGAGGGAACGACTCAACTCCTACAATTCAAGGTGCTTGACGGAGGGGGGGGGGGGGTTCCCAGGGGGGTGGGGCAGTTGAAAAGGTCCCAGGGGGGTGGGGCAGTTGAAATATTATTATTTTGGGGGGTCCCCAGTTCAGACTGTCTACTTTCTTTTAAGGAAAGGGAAGGCTGGGGCTGATTCACCTACATATAGCCTACTTCAATATTAAATTAGACCAGTGGTTCTCAACATTTTTCTGGTTCAGAACCCACTTGAAATCTTAAAAACACACTTTTATCTCGCCTGCTATGGGCAGTGGTGGAAAAAGTACTCAAATTCTTTACTTAAGTGAAAGTATCGATACTGCAATATAAAGATACTCTGTTACAAGTAAAAGTCCAGAATTAAAAAATGACTTGAGTAAAAGTACAAAAGTATTGGCATCAAAATGTACTTAAAGTACCAAAAGTAAAAGTACTAAATATTTGAAAATAGCAGATCTACAATCTCACAACGCATCGCATCGCGACGCGTTGTGTAGATCGGCTATTTTCAAATAGCCTAGGAATAGAATAGGTTTAAAGTGGTTAATGTATGTTTCATTATATCATCATTCATATATGAAAAGTAACTAGTAACTAGTTTTCAAGTAAGTAAATGTAGTGGAGTAAAAGTACAACATTTGCCTCTGAGATGTAGTGGAGTAGAAGTAAAAGTATTGGAAATTGGAAATACTCAAGTAAAGTACAAATACCTCAAAATTGTACTTAAGTACAGTACTTAAGTAAATGTACTTAGTTACTTTCCACCACTGCCTATGGGCTGTCGTTCCAAACATTGGAACTTCCTCATTAAGACAGACAGAGCATTTCAGTATTCCATTCTTACAATGTGAGTCTATGCTAATGTCGTCACTCGCACACTAGATCACGCTAGTTTGTTCTAATGTGGTCAATCAATCGATTGTGTTGCAGACTTGGATCAATGGAGCTAATAACATAATGAGTTCCTATTGATCCATATATCACAATGAAAACATTTTCTTTTTTAAAGAAAAAAAATAATGATTTAAATTGTAGTGTTTTGCCAATTATTTGGGGGCCCACTTGCAATTCCCTCACAACCCACCAGAGGGCCCCCGGCCCACTGGTTGTGAATCACTGGGCTATGGAATGTCACTCCAAATGTCACTCATACGAAATACTCTGTAACAAGTAATGCTGTATTCCAAACTTAAAATAGGGCTTAATTGGTTAAAGGTAGGGCAAGTGATATTTTTGGGGTTAAAACTAAAAGTCTTTTGTTAATATTAAAGCTCTATATTTTGATAGTAATCACTGGGTGAAAAGCAATGATTTTGGGAGGGTATCCCTCAGGCATACCCCTGATACTTAAGGGAGTATGTGTGTGTATGCTGCCCTCATTCATTAATGTACCACCTCCCACATACCTCCCACATATTCAGGTGTATGTACCATTTCTGAGACCTTCATTTGCATTTACCCCCTGTGGTGTCTGGCCAGCAAGGACCTCACACACCCACCCCTCCCACCCCTCTCACCCTTCCACCCCAACCACTTCTGAGCATGTGCAGAAAACTACATTTGATTGGAAGCTGTGGCTTATAACCCCACCCACCCACCCCACATTCTGCATGCTAATTCTTGGATAAACCCCCTAGTTTATACCCCCCCCCCCCCCCCCTCAGTGGGAAGGGTGGTTTATAGCCCCCCCCCCCCCTCCCAGGGGCTGTGGCTTGTCCCCCCTCCCCCACCCCCAGTGGGAGGGGTGGTTTATAGTCCCCCCCCACTACCTGCACTAATTTTTATATATTATATATATATATATATATATATATATATATATATATATATATATATATATATATATATATATATATATATATATATATATCCACACACACAAACAATATAGAAAAACACATAGGCAGAACTCATGTAATTATGTTTATTGATCAAGAAAAATACATTTATACAAAACAATGGAACAGGAGCACACAGATAAGGTAAACTGTTTCAAAGAAGTATTTTGTTCCAGGGACCCCAGAAGCAAAGATTTGAGTTAAACATGTTCACTCTAAAAATATATATATTCAAATATTCTGAATCAGAATCAGGTTTATTGTCACATCACAGGTTTAATTAAAAAAAGTGGGTGAAATGTGTGTCTATATACTCACACTAGTAGGCTACCTGAGATAAGATATGTGCATGAACATAGCAGCAATGTATACTGTGCATGATATACTTATGGACGTTAGTTAAGGTGCTTGGGAAGAAAAAGTCAAAAGTCAGTGCGTTATACACAGGATTACGGTGCAAAATGTCAGTGTGTGTCGACCGCATAATCCACATAGACTGACATATAGTCAGCAAGTAGTGCCATGAGGAAGAGCAAAGAAAAATAGCGGGAAAAGGAAAACAAAGTCACTTGTAGGCTACTCATGTAATCCACGGGTGGGTCCAAGGAAGAGCTAAATCCAAGTCATGTGTCCCTGGTTTAATCCACAGGAAGAAATACAGAAAATAAAGAAATATATTTTGTTCCAGGGACCCAGAAGCAAAGATTTGAGTTAAAATGTTTGCACTAAAAACATAGTCCTTAAGCTCTTTGTCGTCAAGCATTGGGTCCTGGAGAACACAGCGTTTGGTACAAGGTCCTGGAGATGATCTTGTGAACTCCTTCCTGCTGGAGGGCTGAAGATCCAAAATGGAAGTCCATCTTTGGAGTTGTTCTGTGTTCTCAAGCATTGGGTCCTGGAGAATGCAGCGTTTGGTATGAGGTTTTGGAGATGATCTCCTGAACTTTGGACTGCTGAAGATCCAAAATGGCAGTCCTTGAAGCCTTGAAGAAAAACAGAAGAAGAAAAAAAGAATTACAATTATTTCTTTTCAATTATAACACAGGGGTCTTTGAATACAAAAAGACAAAACAATGCCCTGTAAGTAGGCTACAATAAGAAATACAGGTTTGCTGTTTTCTGCAGGTCTAGCCCACTCTATTAAGATGCAAATAGCTTATGTGAATACTGTGAGTGTATTATGCATGTGCGCTTACCTTTTATAAAAAACAGGATCAACATTACAGAAACTAATGCTTAGTTCTCCTAAAAGATGAGCTGCAACATCAATATTATGTGGAGAATTGACCCTGTTGGAAGAGAAGAACCGTGTTAGTTTTTAGTCATGTGCAATTTTTTTTATCAGTTAAAACATTTCACCAGGACAGGAACTCAATCCACAGGCCTACCTCCCCCCACTATCCCCCACCACAAATCAAATTGGTGGGGCTTGGTCTCCCCTCTTACTAAAGCATGATTGTGATATAGTTGAATTTGGTTACTTACACTTCTTTTGGATTGAATTTGTGGTTATTCTTCTCCGAGTTGTGTAGACGCCTCACAGCCTCCTGTAAGCAGCATGATTATAAAAGGTCAATTTGAGGAAATCAATGCTTTTGGCAAACCACCAAAGGAATACCAAAACACTCGCCCCAAACACAGTCACCCGGCGCAAATCCGGCACATATCCGATAAAATCTCTACCTGGTATTCCCCCTAAAATGGTGGCGATCGTGTTTTGGGGTGAGCCTTCCGGCTGCCCACCAGAACATTAGTTACACTTATTTTTCTACGAGCAACTCATACAAAGAATTTTCTAGATAGTAGACACAGGGCCTATATAGTCAGACATAATTTCACTTACCGCAAGGTTGATGTTATTTGCTCTTTGGTGCAGGCAGAGGCAGCAGCGTAGACAAAGCATCATCCCGAGCAGCGTTGCTCTCGACCAGCTAAGAGGACCACCTAATAATTCTGTTCTTCTCGGAGTCGAAGGCTGGCGTCTGCGAGGACTCGAAGCAGCACCCGATGCATAAAATAAATCTCTACTCGTGTTTGTTGCCATTTTACTCACAAATTAAACAAATTCATCATGCAGTTAATAGTTTCCAAGCAGAGTTCTCTAACAACAAACTGCTATCCTGTAAAGCCAACTTGGTGCCTTGGCTAATACACGCCCCCGTGCTGTGGCTAGGGTTGCCAGATTCTGTGAGAGAAACAAGCAAGCAGGTCTAGAAAAACAAGCCCAATAGAAGCGATTATGGGTCACATGACTCACATGAGCACTTTAAACCTACCAACTGTATACATCGGCTATTTGAAGATGGCAGATATACAAGCTATACAAGATATACTCGTGATGCAACTCGTTGTGAGCTTGTAGACTGCTATTTTCAAATAAAATTCTTGGTGAAAATTTATTATAAAAAAAACCTGGCAACACTGGCTCAAAGACATCTCACAGACACGGTGTGAAGAGGCGGTGCTCAGGAGTGAAACATGAAACAATAGGAACATTGAAACCATCGACACCTATCATGCAAATGTTGTGTCTGCATGTAATCTAATCTCTATCCCCCAAAATACAAACGAAAACACACATAAAGTAGCCTTGTTTGTGATATGGGTAAAAAGTACAACACATTTTGGTATCAAAATGTGCTTAAAGTACCAAAAGTAAAAGTGTTGTTGATGTATAAAATAAGGCTAAAGTGGTTAATGTATGTTTTATAATGTAATCATTTATATCTGCAAAGTAACTAGTAACTAAAGTTTTCAAATAATAGTAAATAAAATAGTAAGTAAAAGTATAGACAATTGGAAATACTTCAGTAATGTAAAATTACCTCAAAATTGTACTTAAGTACAGTACTTGAGTAAATGTACTTAGTTACTTCACACCACTGTTTGTTGTACAGCACCTTGTGTAACAGAGAGGACCTCTGTTACTACAGTAACCTTGGTTATTAGTGTTTATTCAATCATTTTTAAACAGGGACATTGGTGGAACAAGTACTCAACTGTTCTGCTTAAGTAAAAGTATCAATAAGTGGTGTTCTAGCAACTCAAGCTTTGAGGTACCCCGTTTGGACCCAACTGCCGAGTTGCATCCTCACCCAGACCGGCATTTCTTTGGGAGGCCTGTCGAGATTTGGAATTTGCAAGGTACACGGACGGATTGTGCGCCATCATTCCTACCGATTGAAAGAATAGCATACAGATGTGTTTACAGTGCCACAACTGTACAGTTAAGCCAGATCAAAGAGAAAGTATCAGTAGTTAAACCACTGTGCACAGTAGTTGAGATTTAGACCCAAGACCTGATCTGTGTGTGTGTGTGTGTGTGTGTGTGTGTGTGTGTGTGTGTGTGTGTGTGTGTGTGTGTGTGTGTGTGTGTGTGTGTGTGTGTGTGTGTGTGTGTGTGTGTTAGACCCAAGACCTGATCTGTGTGTGTGTGTGTGTGTGTGTGTGTGTGTGTGTGTGTGTGTGTGTGTGTGTGTGTGTGTGTGTGTGTGTGTGTGTGTGTGTGTGTGTGTGTGTGTGTGTGTGTGTGTGTGTGTGTGGTGTGTGTGTGTGTGTGTGTGTGTGTGTGTGTGTGTGTATATATCTCTCTCTCACAGACAGACAGACAGACAGACAGACAGACAGACAGACAGACAGACAGACAGACAGACAGACAGACAGACAGACATCTCACTCATTGTTTTTTAATCAGTCATTGTGCAATAGTCTGTGTGTCTCTCTCTCTCTCTCTCTCTCTCTCTCTCTCTCTCTCTCTCTCTCTCTCTCTCTCTCTCTCTCTCTCTCTCTCTCTGAGCCCCCCCCCTCTATGAACCCCACACCTCCCATTGTTTGAACAAACCTCTAATTTACATGTGTAAGGAAGATTCCCAAGCAGAGAAAAGAGAGACGTATATCCAGGTATCTTAAAGGCATTTTAAGGTAAACAGTCCTCTCCCGCATTCATTGAAAAACTCCCACCTATCATTTATGTTGGGTGGGTGTATACCTTGCCCATGTATCCAGGTATATCACCTTTTTCACCCAGTGAATCATTGCTATAGAGTGTATGATCAGTAACAGGAGTCTCTCCAGCTCTTTAGTAAACAGAAAATAAATGTGCAGGTGGGTGACAACATTTCAGCCAATCAGGAGAGAGTACCCAACTACCTATTTATCAGCTTCACTTTATTTTTTACAGTGTTCCAAGTCCAATTTTATCTGCTCATTTCTTTGTGTCATAACTTCAAATTTCAATTGTTTAATCTGTATCCTGACTGAATTCCCTATCCTGATTGGATAAAATTGGTATCCTGACCTGAAAATGCATTTTCTGTTTAATAAAAAGCTGGAGAGACATGGATATTCCTGTTACTGAACTCTATAGCAATGAGTACTATCAGAAAATAGAGCTATTTTAACATTTATTTTAAGGAAAGAATAGACCCCTTAACAGACGACGTCATACTGGCTGCGTGCAGCCAGTATGCGCGCAACGAAACCCATTATATCAGGTCTCGTTAGGACGCGTCTCACTAGCCAACACACACAAGAGGGGGTTGGGGTGTGCTGAAACCAGTGCACCCCGAAACAGGTTGGGAATTGATTGCGTGAAACAATCACCTGTGCGTCCAGGCTCAATGTTAGTAAACAAATAATTGGTCTATATACATCACCTTTAAACACATCAGGTTGATTGGCCACTGTGAAGGATGCTCACTGCAACCAGTGTTGCCACGCTTATTATAAGCGACTTTGGGCTTATTTTTCTGTAAACTTGTTTGTAATATTGGTAGTTGCGGGTTGCGTTTTTTGTGGTCTTGTTTCTAAAGTGTAGTTGCTTATTTGGGCTTGCTTCCAAGTTTTCTAATTATTATTCTTAAATAATAGAATAAAAAATGTCATGTCATGGACCACCAAATTGATATGTATTTGTCCCTACCCCCCATCTGAAAATGTACCAGATTTGTGTTGTTGAAAATAGTTGATACAAGCTCATAACGCTTTACATCACAATGTGTTGTGATTTTTCAAATAGCCAATGCATATAGGTTTAAAGTGCTCATGTGGACTATAGTCGCTTCTTTTGGGCTTGAAACTGCTCGTTTCTCTCACAAAATCTGGCAACACCGACTCCAGCTCACTCGTCAACATACTGTACTGTCTGTAATATGATACATGGGTTCTTTCACTGTATTTTACATACATTTATTTTTCACAAACGTAGTATTTGTGTGTTTATTTTTTATGTATTATTATTATGTTATTTGTTTTTACCATGGATCAGATGTGACAATCAAAGCAAACTCATAAACACACATTTCTCAGGAATGTTATGACGTGCAAAGCTGCAAACACAGAGCAAGGTGCCATAATGCAACTTGATTCTCTGTATAACTTGAGCCTGTATTTGTACCAGACACGGGTCAAATGGAGACACATCCTTTACCACCACCACCGTGCATGTGTTGTGAGTTTATTTACTTTCTCAGAGCTCTCAGCTCTGCGTTTTCTCTTGGCTGTTTGAAACGGCCAGACGTGAGAGTCATGGTTCACCCCAAACGGCAAATAGCTTGCAGTCAAGTGAGGCTACACTGTGAATGGCTACATTAAAGCTGTACGATGTAACTTTCCTCTTCTACCCCGGATTTGAACCCGGTTTCCTGGGCAAGTGCTGACAGTTCTTTTTACCATTAAGATAATAGAGCCTGCCTGCTTGCTCAGGGGATAAATTGAATCTTGACCTTCAGGACCTTCAGGTCAAAATCTGTGTCAAATCCTGTGTCTAGGTCAGACATGAGACATGAACTCGATCTAATGTCTCAATAAAAGAGCAGGGAGACCTAAACAACCACACCAATTGTATGAGTAATATTGTAATAAAAAACATCTTATAGTGCCGCTTTAGGTTTTGACTTTAAATTTAGTTTAGAAAACAATGCTTGTTAACTCCCCCCTCTCCTCTCTCTCCCTCTTTCCATCTCTCTTGCCCTTTGATATTTCTTCTCATGCGCTGTGGGTCTTTTTTTCTTCATTTGATCTACCAACGGCATCACACATCTGGAAAGCCGCTCCACTCAAACACCTGTTTTTAATTCAGTCTACGCAGAAACATTTGATTATTTCTCACAACCGGCAGTCTCTCTCTCCGTCTGTCTGTCTGTCTGTGATTCAGGGACTATGAAACAACATTTTGGGCCAAGAGAGGTAAACGGAACGCTCGCCCCCATTTTTTTCGCAGTGCACTCGCCCCCAGCGGTTCTTCTATTCTTGTAATTGTTTGACTGAGGATAAGGTTAGGAATAAGGTTACGTTTAGGCATAGTTTAACTGAGGTTACGTTTAGGAATAAGGTTACGTTTATAGGCATAGTTTTACTGAGGTTAAGTTTTGGAATACGGTTAGGTTTAGGACATAGTTTTACTGAGGTTACGTTTAGGAATACCTGGTGGCGGCCGTTCTAAGATCGCCGGGTTTGACCCGGCGGCGAGTGAGACAGCTTACCTGATGGAAATAGATGGGGCTTTGTGCGAACACGATGAAGACTGAGAGAAAAAGAGAAAGCATGGCACACAATTTTTAAACATTGGAAAACTTCTGCATAATGAGTACTTTTTACTTTTGGTACTTTGATGCCAATACTTTTGTACTCTTACTTAAGTAGTGTAACAGAGTACTTCTACATTGCAGTATTGATACTTCTACTTAAGTAAAAACTTTTTAGTACTTTTTCCTACCACTGAAGGAGGGATTTGATGAGTAGGTTAATGTCTAAATAAATGGTAAACCTCCTCCACAATTATGCCTAGCATGAGACATCAGAATGAGCCTCACATGAGGGTGTCACATGATGTGGTCAGACTCTGAAGCTGGAACGCTTTAGTGGCAAATCAGTAAAAACAAAAAAAGAGCATCTTAGCAAACATCCTGTGACAATTGTGTACGGCTGTTTCCTGCTTCAATTCTGGCCGTGTGTCAATAATGCAACTTAATGGTGGTTATTATTTGCCTTGGACATGCTAGCGTTGGGAGTCTCTATATTCTCTCTGACAACATATACAGTACAACAGTACGTATGAAGTTTATTTGGTGTTGAAAAATAATATACACTCATTGAAACTCTACAGTACTCGTGGGAGGGAGGGAGGAAGACCAGCTGGCCAAAAATCACCATGCATGATGAAGTGAGAATAAAGCTGAAGAATTCCAAAAGCCACGTCGCTGCCAACTCTCTGAAAATGCTTCACTTCATTATGTACAGTACAATGTTTGGAGCTAGGGGGACAACGCCCGCGCGCACGCACGCACGCACGCACGCACGCACGCACGCACGCACGCACGCACGCACACACACACACACACACACACACACACACACACACACACACACACACACACACACACACACACACACACACACACACACACACACACACACACACACACACACACACACACACACACACGTTTGTATTACTATACTTGTGAGGACATCAACACTTAGGACAGCCATTTTATGAGTGTCATTTAAAAATGTATATATTATTTTGCCATTTTTAACCGTAAGCCTAAAGCCGAAAAACAGCAGATCTATAAGCTCACAACGCGTCGCACTGCGACGCGTTGTGAGCTTATAGATCGGCTGTTCTTCGGTGCATGACACTGGCGTGCAACTAAGTATAAATCATGTTTAACTCTAATTCCAATCCCTAATCCTAACCTGAATGTTTTCCTAACTGTAAACTTATCTCTAAAAAAATGTTTTCAACTATAAAACAACCATTTGTCTTGTGAGGAACAGTCCTCACAATGTATATTTCTTCAAATTCTACTATACTTAGTCCTCGCAAGTATAGTAATACAAACACACACACACACACACACACACACACACACACACACACACACACACACACACACACACACACACACACACACACACACACACACACACACACACACACACGCACAAAGCAATTAAGACTGCATGGTCAGCACTTCCACAGGGCAACGATATTTATGGAGAATAATGGCTGAATAAATGCATGACAGCAGCGCTCACTAAATCTAAAGCAGAATATCAATATTGCCCATTCACCGTCTGCTACTGTCATTGTGCCTGACCATTAGCCCCGTTTGGAGCCTCACACTCCACCATAGCTCTGAGTCGAGGTCTCGCTTCGTTAGGCTGCCGGCAGAGTGGGATACCGACCAACGGTGGCCAAGGGTACAGATTATTTCCTTTTTCCGCACATCGTCAGTGGTGGAAAGAATATTCAATTTAAAATAAAATATATATAGGGCTGAAGTGGTTAACGTATGTTTTGTAATAATAATCAAAATCTACAAAGACTACAAAAACATTAGTCACTAGTTAAGTGACTAAAGTTTTCGAATAATTGTTGTGGAGTAAAAGTATAACATTTGCCTCTGATATGTAGTGGAGTAGAAGTAAAAGTACAGAACATTGTACATACCCCCAGTGGCGTCAGTTCAGCAAAAGCTAAGGTATGGCAAGGTGAACTGTCCGTGCTGCACGGCGCCAGCCGCGTGGCAGAAAATATTTTTGGGGGGTCAAACCCGCCAAAACACTCCCAAAATGCATAGAAAACTATGCACTATACCTATAACACAATGGCTGATAGCGCAGATAGACAGAGACATTCATGGATGTTTTTCCCCCCCCTGGAGCCAGGGTATGGCAGCTGCAATATCCTGCCATACCCAATTGACGCCTCTGCATACTCCAGTGAAGTGAAAGTACAGTACCTCAAAATTGTACTTAAGTACAGTACTTGAGTAAATGTACTTAGTTACTTTACACCACTGCACATAGTATCCAAAAAGTAAAGGTAGTCCTCCCTACTCTCAGATGTTTGCAATTTTAGCGGAAAAGAACATTTAAGCGGTGCGTTGAAACAAGCGTTTAAATCGCTTTTTTAGTCAGCCAGTTCCCAGTGTTCCTCGCTCTTCTTTGTTGTGTTTTACCACCCGGAAGTCTCAGCCGAAACATATGGAACTGGCTGACTAAAAAAGCGATTATAAAAGCTTGCCTCAACACGTCGCTTAAATGTTCTTTCCCGCCAAAAAATGCAAACATCTGAGAGCAGGGATGTCCGATATTATCGGCCTCCCGATATCTTTTTATATTTTTTATTTTTGTAATAAGTTACGGGAGTGTCAGGTGTGTGTGATATGAAATGTGAGCTTACCATAATCACAGTAATCTTTAATCATATTCCATCATATTCAAGGGCTTTTGGAGAGCAATGAAACAGACTCCAGTCACTTTCAAATAGGCTCTATGCACAGCAGCCATATTGTAAAGAAATTGGGCCTCTTCCTTACTTCCTTCACAGGTGTTACCAGTTATACTAATGAGGGCTTTGTTCAAGGACCCCCATAACCCTGAGAGTGTACACATGGAACCAAATGGACCCGTTAGGGTCCAATTTGGTTCCATTTGCACACTTTCAGAGTTACACACCTGTAACGGGCCCTTTGGAACCGTGTCAAGGAACCATGAGGGTCCCTGGACCACACTTTGAGACCCACTGGTGTAGCAGAGTGTTTCCAGTGAGCCAACATGAACAATCAGCACCCTGACTCCGTTTGACCAGAGCCTTCACTAGTATCATTGGTAACACCTGTGAAGGAAGTATGGAAGAGGCCCAATGTCTTTACAATATGACTGCTTTGCATAGAGCCTATTAGAGCACTACAGAGGGCAGGTGTGTGTGTGTCTGTGTCCAGCTGACACTCATTGACGCTCGTTAATGTTATAGGCATCAAAGCAATTATGCCTCTGCACTGTCATATAGGCCTACCTCTAATCTAAGATTAGTGGGACTATTTCAAATGACCACCAGTGAGTCCCAGGACTCAATTTCTTGAAAACCTAACAACATCACTGTATTTTATTTGATATCATAATGATATTATAGCCATTTTATTAGATTAGATGATGTTGTTACCTGACAATTAGTTGACTTTTGGTGAAAAAGCCTGCATATATCGGTATCGGAAATTAGGAGTTGGACAATATCGGAATATCGGATATCGGTAAAAAAGTCAATATCGAACATTCCTAGGGAGGACTACCTTTACTTTTTGGATACGCTGTACGGAAAAAGGTTAAAAAAAACGGTACTGTTGGCCACCGTTCGCCGGTATCACACTTGGCCGTCGCCCTACGAAGCCGGACCTCATCTCGGAGCTATAGGGAGAGGCGCCGATCGGAGCTACCTGACCATATACTTTGCATACAGTATACACATATTTTTATTAATCCGTTTTTGTTCATTGCCGACACATTCTTATGACACATTTTTATATTTCAAGGGATGATATTGTCATATATATAAAAAGTATAATTACATAACATTTTAATAAGTTACCATAAAAAATATTGAACAAAAATACCTGCCTGGTGAAGTTTCATTACATTACCTTTGTCTATTATTGCTCGTGAAAATGCTCCTCAAAGCACTTAAAGGCATAATTACATAATACAGTATAAAGGGATCAGAACATACAGTACGTATGCAAAATGTGCACACTGATGTGAATCATACCCACATGCAAAAAACAGGCATACATGCACAAGTACCAGTGCGCACGTATTTACGCAATCGCTCATACAATCACGCGCACTCACAGACATTCATGATGAATTGGTCACTGCTCAACCAGCCGAAGTACCTTTAGAGCAAAAGCAGTACTTACAATATATATATATATATCGATCGCACCCAAAAGGGACATCATAGTAACGATATGTCATAAAATCGTCCATTATAGACAAATAAGAAGTTTCCTCTCGAACCAAAAACCTGACTTCAGTTTGGTAAATTCTCGAATCTGCTCTGCAATTCTGTTTTGTGCAAAACCATAGTCTTTTTCTTTTTTTACACATTAAGACCCGGAACGCATCTGTCTTTTTAAATGATATTCAAAGATTTGCACACATTTTCACGATAAAAAAAAAAAGCAGATCCACAAGCTCATAGCGTGACACTCGGTGACGTGCTACGAGCTTGTAGATCTGCTATTTTTGAATAGCCAAAGACATCTAAAAAAATTACCCACAGATGCGTTCCCGGTCTTAATGGCTTAACTAACAAACTACACGAATGACATGAAAAGTTTTGGATCACAGCGTAACCCAGAGAATGTTGATGTTAGTGCCTCCCTGGTGGGTGATCTGATTGACTCGCCCGCGGACGCAGTCCAGGGTCACGTGGATCGACGTACCGTTCTGCACCTCGAACGAGGCCCTCAGCCCCACGCTCGCCCACTCGCTCCCCTCGGGCATGTGCCCGGACACCTGCTGAGCCACGGGACCCGCAGGACCTGCCTGCTGCCCGCCCGCACGATGGAGGGTGAGTTTCACCACGTTACAGGAGTGGATCAGCTTGAGGTTCAGGGCGACGTTCACCGTCCCCTTCTCGCGGAATATAAAACTCTTGCGGCCGGGGGGCGCTGTGTCCCCTCCGGAGGACCCCCGCGCCAGCTGGATCTGCGGCGAATCCGGGCTGATCTGCTGGAACAAGAGGGGCTTGTTCCGGACCGCTCCGGAGGGGAGACCGGCTCTGGAGACGGTGGCGGTCAGGGCCGAGGACAGGGCCGAGGGGATCCAGATGAGGCTCAGCATGCTGATCCCGGTGCTGTCCCCGAAGTAGCGGATGTTGCACTGCGAGGGCGAGGTGATCTCGAAGCTCAGCGTGTCGCCGCCCTCCACTTCCACGGCGCCAGAGAGAGTGATGGAGGTGTCCCTGTAGTTGACGCCCGTCTTGAACGCCTGCAGCACCTCCTGGCTGGTCCCGTTGCGGTTGGCGTACGCGATGAGTGAGAAGCCCTCTCGGACACACGTGTGGCCCATGGCGTACAGCGCCTGCTGGAGGACGAACTTCACCACGCCGCTCTCTGTGAACCGAACCCCGCGGCTGTCGTGGGTCAGGGCGACCATGTATGGGTCGGAGACCGAGGTCACGCGGAAGGCGGGCCGGTAGTT
Source organism: Gymnoscopelus microlampas (assembly GCF_963454915.1). Lineage (NCBI taxonomy): Eukaryota > Metazoa > Chordata > Actinopteri > Myctophiformes > Myctophidae > Gymnoscopelus > Gymnoscopelus microlampas. Next base: position 35,686,749 of record NC_139959.1, on the reverse strand, counting down.
GGTCTGGTAGTGGCTGGACACGGTCATCTGCGCGGTCATGGCGACCGCCCCGGTGTCGTGGGACAGCCAGAGGAGGCTGAAGGAAGCCCCGTGGAGCTCGTAGACGTGGAGGTCCTTGCTTTGGTTGCAGTGCTGGTTGGGGCTCTTCAGCAGGAGGGTCAGGGTGTGGTCGGGCTCCACCTCCACGCCGCCGCTGACGCTCACGCCCTGGAAGTACTTCCCGTCCGGCTGCTCCACGCGCACGCCGCTGAGGTCCTGGCCCCCCTCGTGCTCCGTTGAGCTGCCGTTGAGCCGCATGCCCACCTGCAGTGTTGATTTTGACAGCAAATTTTGATTTGGTTTTAGTCATAGTCTTTTGAATAAAATTCCATTTATTTTTAGTCATTATTTTTGGCACCTGAAATGTTTTAGTTTTAGTTTAGTTTTAGTCGACTAAATATCATAACATTTTAGTCGACTAAATCTACAGTTGATTTAGTCGACTAAAATGTATTTTGGGCGGTGCCTTGATGGCGTCGTAATGGCTGAATTTACACTTGGTTGCATGCTGAAAATGGCCGATCTACAAGCTCACAACGCGTCGCAGCGCAGAGCTTGTAGATCTGCTATTTTCAGAGCGCAATCAAACATAAAATGACATGTCTTTTAGTTCTACTGGATCTCTCCTCCACTTGTCCCTCACTAACATTTTAGTCTAGTCTTTATTTGTTGACGAAATTGTCAATATATTTAGTCTTAGTTTTAATCATCATAGCTTAGTTTTTATTTAGTTTTCGTCATTGAAAAAAGGTAGTCGACAATTTTTTTTCATCATAGTTTTAGTCGACGAAATCAACACTGCTCACCTGGAGGAAGTTCCGGCAGCTGTGCTTCAGGGCGAAGTTGTGGTCCAGCCACACCAGCCCGTGCTGCCGGAAGGCCAGTCGTCCGGCGCGGTTGTTCAGCAGCAGATCGCTGTCACCGCCGCCGTCTTTGCTTTTGCTGCGGAGGTGAAGCTGGAGACCCGGAAAAATGTGTCCGCTGCTGTTGCCATGGGCCCTGGCGGAAGGGGCCGCGACCCCGGACCCCCAGGCCTGGGAAAGGCGGCTCTCGCCACCGGATACGGCGCCACAGATGGCGTCGCTGGTGGCCGTGCAGGGGAGGGCGGGCGAGTCCCCGTCCTCGCAGTCGGAACAGGCCTGGCACTCCTGCAGCTCCTGGTTGTAGAAGTAATGGTGGCCGCACACACCAGAGGCCAAGTCCCTCTGAGAAACCCCCAAGCACCTGAATCCCCCTGGAACAACACAAGAACAGAGAACAGAGAAACGTGAACGAGGCAGGATCAGAAAGATGTAATTTTTTTTAGGACCATAGCTCAGCAGAAATGGATTTGGTTACTGTTGGTCTTTTTTTTAGTGGTGCCAACCACTCCTACATTTGACCGTGTGTGTGTGTGTGTGTCTGTCCGTCCGTATGTTTGCGGACGGCCTCAACATGTTTGTGTCTGGCCTCAACAGCTGCAGCTGATTGTAACACAAAGATGTAACCAGTTACACTTATTAAACACAAACAGGAGTGCAACACATGCGCATAATGAACTCGTCAAAGGCACCACTCACTTCACACTGGGTGTGATTTCTGAGTGGTGCCAACCACTCCTACATTTGACCGTGTGTGTGTGTCTGTCTGTCCGTATGTTTACGGTCAGTTGTTTTAGTGAATGTACAAGTGAATTACAGCACTTGTGTGTGCACACACACACACACACACACACACACACACACACACACACACACACACACACACACACACACACACACACACACACACACACACACACACACACAATGATGTGTGAGACTCACCTGGAGTGTTAAGGCACTTTACTCGCTCTCCACAAATGCTTGGCAATTCAAGGCATTCATCTCTGTCCTGTAATGTATAGATATTACATACATACAATAATATTTAGATATAGATTACATTTTGTTGTAGAATGTTAATGATTGAAAGCATGCAGTTCTCAAATTGCTGTAGACCAGGGGTCTTCCATGTTTTTCAGCCCAAGGACCCCTTAGCTGAGAGAAAGATGAAGCAGGGACCCCCCACTACATATTGTATACAATTGTGTCACTTTTTCATAGATTTCATAGATAGCTTCATAGACTTGTTTGACAGCACTATCATCAGTGTTGTGTAAATTAATGTTTTCTATTAATATGTTGGATTCATGTTCATGTATTTTCAGACATTTAACCACTTTAAACCCTCCATACTTAGTAAATTAGTAAGCTAAAAATAGCCGATCTATGAGCTTGTAGATCTGCTATTTCGTGGCTAAAGTTCTCCTCAGAATAGGGATTCTAGGGTTCAAGTGGTTAATGTAAAAGAAAAGTCCCTATCAAAGATTTGGTGGCCCCACTGTAGTAACTCTGAGGACCCCCTTGGGGTCCCAGACCCCCTGTTGAAGACCTCTACGTTTAAACAAAACACTGACAGAATGGTATATACCATCAGTGGTTCTCAACCAGTGGTCCGGGGACCACCAGTGGTCCTTGGGGGAGTACCAGGGGGTCCCCAGCTAAATTAGTTAACATAGCGTCAAAATCATTTGAACAACTTAACTTTGGCTATTCAAAAATAGCAGATCTACAAGCTCATAGCGTGGCACCGAGTGCCGCGCCATGAGCTTGTAGATCTGCTATTTTGGAAAAATCTTGAAAATGTGTGAATATATCTTTGAATATTTTTATTTTTTAAAGCGAACATTTTTAACTCAAATCTTTTGCTTCTGGGGGTCCCTCCCTGGCACAAACATTTTTTTCAGATGGGGGTCCCTGGCCAAATGTATATTAATTTAGGGGTCCTTGACATGAAAAAGGTTGAACACCACTGGTATATAATGATAAAGTATCATACGTATACCTGGCACATGCTGTCTGCGTTGGGGGAGCACTGTGAGACCAGGAAGAACCCGGGCGGGCACATGGTGCAGCCCTCGCACCGCGGCGGGTCCCTCTGGAAGTCACAGAACTCCCTGTGACCGCAGGCCGAGGCGCAGCCCAGCAGAGGCTGCGGGAAGTGGGCCTCGCCGACCACGTCCATGACCTTGGCGTCCAGCAGCGTGTCCATGGGCTTGTGAACGCCGGCGTAGGACTTCTGGAGGAGGTGGTTGCGTGCCTGATTCTGCAGGCCCACCAGGTGGCTCTCGAAGTAGCTCTGCAGCTCCCCCTGCAGGCCCTGGAAGGACACCTGCTTGACCGTGTCGGAGAGCAGGCCGTACTGCGCCTTGATTGATTGATTGAATATTTTATTAGGCAAAACATTTTAAAATAGCACAGTTACATTTAAAATACTTTGACTAAAAGGTCCGTTCAAAAAAGTCCTTGTGGTCTTGTTTCCATTGAGGTCTTTGGTATTCAATTCATAGTCATATATAGAAGCACCAAACAGTTCAAATATCAACACAAACATAGAGAAAAATAACATTATGTACAAACAAAAAATGCAGGAAAAAAATGACACTATATGTACAAACAATGGGGGTGGGTGGGGGGGGGCAGGGCCGGCGCACCCATTAAGGCGACCTAGGCGGCCGCCTAGAGCGGCAGTTTACAAGGCGGCAAAAAAAGTCGGGAAAAAATTATAATAAATGATAATAAATCGGTAAAATCAGAATTAGATAACACAACCCTAACCTAACCCTAACCCTAAAACCAAAATAAAGTAACCAAAGACACCAAAAAAAGTATCATAATCCGCCCAGACCCGCGCACGCGGGGGCGCATCAAAGTAATCTCACCTGGAGCAGCGATCAGCCCTCCACCGGCCCTGGGGGGGGGGGGGGGGGGGGGGTGACAGTCAAAGCAGGGGGGGGCTCGTCTTTCTGATGGGATAATGGTACTACCTCCTCTTTTGGCCTCCTGAAAGGTGAATTTTCAGGGCTGATTTAGATGAGCCCAGCGAACTGCATTTTTTGAGGGATGGGGTCAGACTATTCCAAACCTGGGTGGCAGTGCTGTAGAAGGAGAATTTGCCCATGTTTGTTGTATGGGTGGGTGGTACCAGATCGTTGTTAACGCTCCTCTCTAGTATTGTGACTGTGGGTGTCGCTAACCTTTTGGAGGTATTTAGTCAGATATGCGGGTATAGGGGGCATTTCGGGCAGATTTGCATTTACAATTTTGAAGACCAATCCCATTTTTAGTTGTTTAACCCTAGACCTGGAACGCATCTGTGTCACTTTAGATTTCTTTGGCTATTCAAAAATAGCAGATATACAAGCTCATAGCGCGGCACTCTCTGTGCCGCGCTATGAGCTTGTAGATCTGCTATTTTTGAAAAATCGTAAAAAATATTTTTAAATATTTTTTCAAAAAATGTTTAGGATTTAAAAAACATTTTTAAGAATTGCCTCAGGTCTTAAAGGGTTAACCCTGTCTTCTACCCTGAGCCAGCCTAGGCTGGCAAAATGAGTGGGAGAAAGGTGGGTCATGGGCCTCACGCCTCAGGAGTAGCCGAATCAGTTTGTTTTGGGAGGTTTGAACCTTATAGTCTTCAATGACATTGAGATGTTGGAGCACCAAGAGGTGCACAAGCATAGTCAAACCTCACCTTCACCACGTCCATCTGCTCGTAGGCGCGGCGCTGCTGCTCCAGGATCTCGCGCTGCTGCGAGAGCAGCGCCTCCTGCTGTTCCACCAGCTTCTGCTGCAGGTCGCGGATGACTGTCTGCTGGGCGCGCATCGCCTCAACCAGCTGCTCCTGACCTTTAGCCAGCTGGAGGTGGAGGATGAGGGCGTCTTCCGAAGGAACCTCATTCTCCCCTATAAAGAGGGGGAAATGAAAAGAAATGTTTGTACCTCAAAATGAGATTCCATCATTTGAAAAATGTTACTGATGTAAAACAGTAGTTCTCAAACTTTTTTGTGCCAAGGAGCACCAAAGTGATAAATATTTGGCCACCGGACCGCTATCTGAAAATGTTTTGTGCCAGGGACCCCCAGAAGAGAAGATTTGTGTTGAAAAATGTTGTAATGTAAATTATTCAACATTTTCCACATTTTCCACAACACTTTCAAGATTGTTCAAAAATGTTCCTTTTTTTTTTTTAATAGCCAACATATAAATGGATGAAGTGGTTAAAAATGATATTAACACATTTTGCTGGGGACCCCCTGGAACCCCCCCAAGAACCCCTGGGGGTCCCCGAACCCCACTTTGAAAACCAATGATGTAAAAGACTAAAAGAACAAATTATTATCTACAGCAAGGGTTCCCAAACTTTTCAGGCCACGACAAAAAAACATATTTTAACTGGGGACCCCCCACCCTGACAAGCACTTGGAATTGAAGGAGTTGAGGAATTTATTTTAGTTTGACTCGGTTCCACAGATAAATAGTGAAAATAGTCGATCTACAAGACATTTGTGCCTCTTTCTTAGGTAATGTTTGACAATTTGGCCAATAGGGTTAGGCCATTTGGCCATTTTGTTATAGTATAGTTTGTTGATTACTTTTGACGCAGGTCTTAAAGGTATTAAATTGTCACTTTATAAATGTGCAGATACGTTGTATACACTTATACTGTATGTTGGTTTGTTTACTGTTGAGTGAGAAAACAATGTTGCACATTAATTAAGCAATCATCTGGGGATCCCCAAAAAAATATTTGCATCCCCCGACCCCGAGTTTGGGAACCACTGATCTATAGTGCATAGCAAAGCGGAGGAGGTTCAGTGAAGGAGTTTCTTCAATGGCCTATGTTCCTCAGGGAATGTAAAGGCCTAAGTAAGTAAGTAATAGCAAAGAGTCATTTTACACAGGGATACAGGGGACATTATTAAGTTATTACTGTTATGTCCAGGAAAGGAATATGGAAGATACATTTATCAAGGCTGTATTTCCAAATAAATGTCTACACAGTAGCTTTGATGAAACCATTAGCACAGTGTATGAAATAATACATGCTGAAGGGCAGCCCCTGAAGACCGGCTGCTGCATAGACTAGATACATCATCCATGTTATAATTTATATCTGCTTTAGAATGAATTAATTCTGATCAACTATGGCTCCCAATGATGATTCTCTATCAAAAGATGTTGGCACAGAATAAGTACGGCTCTTGGCCCAGGCCAGAAAGCGTAATGAAAGTTTCTTATGTACTGGACAGACTTCAAAGCGTTCTGCTATTTTCTGGACAATTGACTCAGGAACATTTTTTTCCGATTCAGCTGTTCCACAGCCTCACTGAACTGAACTCACATAGCCTTACAGATGGGCTAGGTCTGCAGATATCATTTTGGGCTGAGGGTCAAAAATAGTCTCTTTGGTGTGTTTGTGAGATCACAATCACTACTGGTCCAAAAGGAAGAAGGGAAGGGAAGAAGGGGTTCTAAATATGGTCTACCCCAGTGGTTCTCAACCTGTGGTTCGGGACCCCAATGGAGGTCCCGACACGATTTTTAAGGGGATCCCCAGATGACAGATGACAGTAAAGTGACAATTTAAGGACTTCTAATACCTAATATTTAATTTTAATGAAATACCATTTACTGCATCAAAAGTAAATAAACAAACTATACTATAAAAACTGGTCAAACATTGGCCAAATTGTTAAATAATAATAAAAGAAAGAGGCAAACATTGTGAAAATAGCAGATCTAAAAGCTCACAACGCCTTGCGTTGCGAGGTGTTGTGAGCTTGTAGATCGGCTATTTTCACAATATTTATCTGTGGCACCGAGTCAAACAAAATGCCTCAACTCTTTCCCCCTGAGATGTATAGTCCAAGTGCTTATCAGATTAATACAGATTTGGCCCGATTTGACTCCCATTTGAAAATACTTTGGGCCAGGGAATAATTTGAGTTGTTAAAATGTTCCAAAAATATTCCAAATTTTTCACTTCATTTTTCAAGATTTATGGCATATCTACAAGCTCACAACGCTTCACATCACAACACATTGTGAGCTTGTAGATCTGTTATTTCTTAAATAGCCGATACAGAGTCAAAGTGGTTAAACTGATTGTGATTCTATATGAACTCATTTCATGGGGACCCCCTGGAACCCTCAAGCAGGACCCCTGGTTGAGGGTTAGCTCTCTGATTCTCCCTGTGCACGAACAGTTTGCTTTTCTTGTTTATACAGATGCAGATGAAAAGGAACTCTTCATCATTCTATTCAATTAGTCAGTTACTGTCAGAGCACCGAAGTTGACATCACTGCCGCCAGAGGGCGCTACCCCCCTGGGTCTCGGCGTTATTTTTTGTGTTGAAATCCCCATAGGGGAATCTTAGATCAGCTCATATATAAGAAGTGTGTTCCAAAAATAAACAAATCATCGGGGCGTTTCTGTCGGGGGGGGGAGGGGCGGGCTCTGCATCGTTTATGATATTCATTCAGCCTGATTATGGAGGAAATTGAATACATTCTGCCTTAAAAGTCTTTAAAACTACACTTCCGGCTACTATAGCTGCTGTAGGGACAGTAGCTGCGTTCATGGGAAATGTAGTTGTTGGGTTGTTTGACTTGTTTCTAGTGTTTTTTGTGTTACTCTTTGGGTAAATTTGTACATTTCCACCTTCAGTCGATGCTTCATATCCATATGAGTAAAATCGCTGGGGTGGTGTCTTTATTTTTGGAACACAGTTCTTATATGAGGTGATCTAAGATTCCCCTATGGCAGTGGTTCTCAACCAGTGGTCCGGGGACCACCAGTGGTCCTTGAGGGGATTCCAGGGGGTCCCCAGCCAAATGAATAGTTAGGAACCAAATGGACCCTTATGTGTCTGTAACTCTGAGAGTGTACAAATTTTGTACACTCTCAGAGTTAAATGAACACTAATGATGATGATACAGTGTAGATTGGGACCCCCAAGAAATCAAAATGGCCGAGTCCCTGGCATATCTTTTCAAATGGGGGTCCGTGGACTAATAGGTGTCAATTTGGGGGTCCTTGATGCAAAAAAGGTTGAAAACCGCTGCCCTATGGGGATTTCAACGCAAGAAATAACACCGCGACCCAGGGGGACTGCGCCCTCTAGCGGGAGTGACGTCAGACCTTCGGCGCTCTATAATTGGCTTCATGATTAATTTAAATGATTCATGATGACAGACAGACAGACCTGGTTTGATATCACAGGTGAGCTGGACACCCAAAGGCGCACCACCACCACCACCACCACCAACACCACCTCCAAGCTCCGACGAAGGATACCCTCCAAACTCTGTGAAATCTCCCAGAAACTGAGCGGCTCTGTCGGCCAGATGGACGGGGGACAGCGGGCTGTCCTCTGAAGAGCTGGCCGCACAGCCCTCACCTCCCCCCGGGCAGGAGGAGGAGGAGGAGGAGGAGGTCCTGGGCCGGGGGGGCTTGAGCCGGATCCTCAAGGCAGGCAGTTTGCACTCGATCCCTTTACAATCCCGTGATGAGGTGTCATTGACACTGGGTTGTTGAGGCTGTTTCTGACAGTGGTGTGGAGAGAAAGGTACTGATTGATTGATGTATACTGCTCAAAAAAATAAAGGGAACACTTTGATCCCTTAATTGTTTTGGGTTTTTTCATGAACTGTGTACTAACGAAAACTGCTCAAAATAATTAAGGGATCAAAGTGTTCCCTTTATTTTTTTGAGCAGTGTACTTTATTTAGTAAGACAGGGGTCTTCAACGTTTTCAGGCCAAGGACCCCTAGCTGAGAGAGAGATGCAGCAGGGACCCACACTATATCGTATATGTGTATCTATATTGTGTTTCAGATTCAATTTTTTTGGTTTACCTGCTCTTTTTTCCCTCTACACCTATTATGCCCACACCTCTTTGCCAAAAATATCAGATCTACAAGCTCACAACGCCTCGCAACGCGAGGCGTTGTGAGCTTGTAGATCTGATATTTTTGGCTAAAGTTCTCCTCAGAAAAGGGATGCTAAGGTTCAAGTGGTTAAGGTAAAATAAAAAATCCTATCACAAAAAGATTTGGCGGACCCCCTGTAGTAACTCTGAGGACCCCCTAGGGGTCCCGGACCCCCTGTTGAAGATCCCTGTGGTAAGACATGAGAAGATTCATGTCTTACTATTCACGATACAATTCACAATACAAGGTCTACTAAACTGGAAGGCTCATAAAGCACTGAGCTTGTTTAAAATGAGTTCCCATGCACACAAATCATGATGACATGTAAGAGACAGACAGATATACACACAACTATACACAACGTCATACGATCAGCTTACAGGTTACTATATGAAACATAAGACATATGTACAAGAAAAAAACTCACGTTTTACTTAGGTAAAATGTAGCAATACTGCAATGTAGAAAGCTGATTAAAGTACTAAAGTATTGGCATCAAAACATACTTAAAGCACCAAAAGTAAAAGTGCTCACTATGCAGAATGTCCCATTTCACACAGTGTCTATAGCCCTTAAGCCCATGACTGTCATATCATGACAGTCATGGTGCTACTTGATCCCGGTTTTTGACATTTCTACATTTACAACCCGTTCATCTACATAAACGTTAACATTTCAAATATAAAGTGCTGACCCCACGGCCACGGGTGTAACAACTTTAAACGCCCGGGTTTAAGTACCCATATCTTCCGTATTGTTCAATAAAAAGCATTTTACTCTTATCGGCGGCCATTTTTTATAATGTATACATTTTTATAATGTATAAATGTTTTTATAATGTATAAAGTTATAATGTATCAGACTGCAGTACACCTCCTAACCAATAGGGTCGCTTAGTTGAAAGCATATGGAGAACATTCTGAAAAAATGGCCACCGATCGGATTAAAATGCTTTTTTATTGAACAATACGGAAGATACGGGTACTTAGACCCAGGCTTTTTAACTTGTTACATCCGTGGCCGTGGGGTAAGCACTTTATATTTGAAATTTAAACGTTGATGTTGATGTACGGGTTATACATGGAGACATTTAAAAAACAAGGAACAAGTAGCGACATGACGCTTGTGACAGACGAGCGTCATGTGAACCATGGCTAACACGGTATCATGTATAAAATGTATTAAAATCTTTGGAAAATAGCAGATCTACAAGCTAACAACAAGTCGTGATGCAATGCATTGTGGCGCGTGTAGATCGGCTATTTTTAAATAGCCAAAGTTTAAATAGGGCTGAAGTGCTTAATGTATGTTTTGTAATAATCATTAAAATCTACAAAGTAACTAGTAACTAAAGTTGTCAAATAATTGTAGAGGAGTAAAAAGTACAAGAAATATTTCCCCCTGAGATGTAGGCTAGAAGTAAAAGTACTGAAAATTGGAAATATCAAAGTAAAAGTACCTCAAAAGTGTACTTATAACAAGTACAGTAGGCCATTGGTTCTCAAAGTGGGGTCCGGGGACCCCCAGGGGTCCTTGAGGGAGTTCCAGGGGGTCCCCTGCTAAATGATAGATAGTTAGGAACCAAATGGGTCTGTAACTCTGAGAGTGTACAAATGGAACCAAATGGACCCTAACGGGTCCATTTGGTTTCATTTGTACACTCTCAGAGTTAAGTTAACATTCATTTTACAATATAAATTGGGGTCCAAGAGATAAAAATGCCATTAAATGGGGGTCCGTAGCCTAATGCATGTCAAACTGGGGGTCCTTGAAATTAAAATGGTTGAGAATCACTGCTAGAGCCGTAAAAAATATTCTCTTATGGGGGTCCCTGGCATATCTTTTCAAATGGGGGTCCGCGGGCTAATAAGTATCAATCTGGGGGTCCTTCTTGACATGAAAAAGTTTGAGAAGCACTGCAGTAGGCTACTTGAGTAAATGTACTTAGTTACTTACCACCACCACTGGTTTCTGAGCAGCAGTAGTAACAACGCAGTCTGTGCCGGTACATCCATGAGGAGCAGCGGAGTGAGCGGACACTTCGTGCGTCCTGATCCGCGCGCTGCTCTCCCTGACGCCGCGGGGAGGCTGCGGCTGGACCCCCGTCCCCCCACTACTAGAGCCGGGGTGGATCTGGTGCTGACTGGACACTATCTGCGCCCCTCTAGCCCCCTGTGTCGTCCCCCCTCCTGTCGGGTTGTATTGTCGTGGTGGTCTGGAGGATCTGGAGGAGGATCTGCCGCCCCCCGGACAGTGCGCTCCGCTGCAGGGTCGGGGGTCTCCGGTGATGTCCCCCCTGTCCCCCCCGCCAGGGCAGTGAGTCCCCCGGCAGAAGGTCTCTGCGACAGAGCCCTGATGCAGTGACAGCCAGCACAGGGAGAAAAGCAGCAGAGCTACTGGTCTGGGTAATAATGCCATTTTTGTTGTGTGACTCCTTTTCTTCCCTGTAGAAGAGAAGGAAAAAATGAGTAGTTTTTTTTTGTTTACTGAAATTTTGAATTAATGTATTATGACAGTTTTAAGGATGAATAAACATCTGAAAATAAACAATATTTCACACTAGTATATAGGCTACTATATGGCCATTAGCTTCCTCATGTCTGACTGTCACTACCACAATAAAAAAGGAAAGAAAAAAATACCTTTGCTGAATGGAAAAGACACTTTTAATATAATAAGCACAAATATTAATAGCATTTCTTTTTTTTTTACATCTGAAAATAAACAATAGGCTACTATATGGCCATTAGCTTACTCATGTCTGACTGTCACTATAAAAAAAGAGAAAAAAAGAAAGAAAAAACAACTTTTACTGACTGGAAAAAGAGACTTTTAATATAATAATCACAAATATTACTAGCTTACCTTCAACTCCAGGTTTTGCAGTGACTGGCCTGATTTCCACAATAATGTCAGGAATAGTAACAGAAACATCAGGCATTTCTCCTGGCTTTCTCCATGTTGTCTGACTCTGACCCACTCTGAGGGGTTTCTGTGCTAGAATGTCAGTCTGGGGCATTCCATTCCATTCCATTCCAAAGACTTAATTAGCATCAGGTTTCCCCCAGCAGCCACAAATTAACCCTTCACCTTCCCACCAGTCTTCAGTGGTGGAAAAAGTACTCTTTTTTTTTTTACTTAAAAGTATCAATACTGCAATTTGGAATTCAACATTTACTTGAGTAAAAGTACAAAAGTATTGGTATCTAAATGTGCTTAAAGTACCAAATATACTCATTATGCAGAATGTCCCACTTCACAAGTTTTCAAATGTATAAAAATCTTTTGAAAATAGCAGATCTACAAGCTCACAATGCGTCGCGATGCAACGCATTGTGAGCTTGTAGATCGGCTATTTTCAAATGGACGAAATGTATATAGGGCTGAAGTGGTTAATGTATGTTTTGTAATAATAATCAAAATCTACAAAGTAACTAGTAACTAAAGTTGTCAAAAAAAAAAGTGGAGTAAGTAAGTATAATATTTGCCTCTGAGATGTAGTGGAGTAGAAGTAAAAGTACAGAAATTTGGAAATACTCCAGTAAAGTAAAAATGCCTAAAGATTTTACAAATATGTACTTACTGTAGTTACTTTACACCATTGCCAGTGCTTGCTCAGGAAGGAATGGCCCAACTAACTCCTCTGTAGTGGCAACAATAATGTTGTATTATTTCTGGATAAAAATAAGAATGAAAAAACATTTTTTTGAAAGGGATTAGCAGCTCCCCCACTTATTCCCATGGATGTATATAAATACAAAAAAAAACCAATGGAAATACTATCTGGGCATTGTGCCAAAACCATGCTGCAGTTATCCAATTTGTCATGGTACATTAAATCAGGGCAGTGAGCAGGTATATGAAGGCAGAATGCATTCATTCGGCATATGTCAATTTTTATTGATGACCGGCACATTTCATTTTGCCCGGTGTTGACACTTTTATGACCTTATGGAAGAGGGGGTCTTAACGTTTCTCAGTCCAAGGACCCCTTACAGCTGTCAGAGAGATGAAGCAGGGACCCCCCCACCCCCCCCCCCCCCCCCCACACACACACACACACACACACACACACACACACACACACACACACACACACACACACACACACACACACACACACACACAGTATTGTATTTCATATTAAACTTTTTCATAGATTTCATAGATAGCTTCATAGACTTGTTTGACAGTAGTATCACTGTGTTGGATTCATGTTGATGTGTATTTTCAGACAGTTAAACCCTAAATACTTAGAAAACGTGTACTTGGTCTGCTCTTTTTTCCCTCTACACTAAACCTCTTTGCCGAATAATAGCCGATCTACAAGCTTGTAGATCTGTTTTTTTTTGCTATAAAGTTCTCCTCAGAATAGGGATGCTATAGGGTTCAAGTGGTTAATTAAAAAAAAAAAAAAAAAAAAATCCTGTCACACAAATATTTGGTGTAATCCCTGTAGTAACTCTGAGGACCCCCTGTTGAAGACCCATGCCTTAATGGCCAGTGGGCCTGCAGTGTCAGTAGGTTTTCGTTTGGGGTCATCCTGAATGTTGAGACAGCTGCTGGTCCTCGAACCCGGGGTCAATCCTGTTACTCTGGTCAACGTCAAGCACCCTGTCTGACAGAGAGAATTAAGACACCTATTTGCAACGTATATAGTTTAAGCCCATGATGGTTGTAGAGATAACCCCTAGGGCAGTAGTTCTCAAACTTCAAGGACCCCTAGAAGAGGAGATTTGTGCCAAAAAATGCTAAATTATTCAAAATCTTCCAAACATAGCAGGTTAAAAAAAAATAGCAGATGTACAAACTCACAGCACGGCACGATCAGTGCCAACTGTGAGCTTGTACATCTGCTATTTTTGTATAACCAACGTATAAATGGATCACGTGGTTAAGATGATTGCGATACTATGTTAACTACTTTTGCTGGGGACCCCCTGGAACCCCCCCAAGGACCCCTGGGGGTCCCCACTTTGAGAACCAATGCCGAAGGGGATGCTTTCCCAATTGGCTTACGTCCAGCTTGGATTATAGTCCTCAATTCGTATGACTGAATGTTTGTCTTTGTAATTTGGTAACTTTCTAATGTAAACTATTGTGTGATTATTTCAAAGCTGCACTTAAAGTGTCACTTGCAGGTTAAACCCTATTCTTCAATTATGTGTAGTTTACATCATTGGTATCTAATTTCATTATTTATTTTTTCCCATTTTACGCCGGAAATTCCGCTCAGAAAGGGTTAACTCCTGAGACCAAAACAAAAAAACTAAACCATTTACTACTCAGATCACAAGATTACAAGTTCAAACAGCTCATACATTTACTATAATACAGGTTGTTAACCATTTAAACCCTCTAGGACTTGGTAAACTGGACCTGAGTTGTTTCTGTAACTTGTCGTCTTGGCCCGCTTTTTTGTCTGTCTACTCTACACCAAATCTCTTTGCCAAAAATAGCCAATCTACGAAAAAGGCTAAGCTCGTGGATTCCGTGTTGATTTCGTCGACTAAAAACCACGACGAAAAATGTTTGTCGACTACCTTTTTTCACTGACGAAAACTAAATAACAACTAAGCTACGATGACTAAAACTAAAACTAAATATATTGACAATTTTGTCAACAAATAAAAACTAGATGAAAATGTTAGTGAGGGACTAGTGGAGAAGAGATCCAGTAGAACTAAAAGACAAGTCATTTTATGTTTGGTTGCATTCGGGTGTTGCGCTCTGAAAATAGCAGATCTACAAGCTCACAACGCGTCGCAGCGCAACGTGTTGTGAAAAAGTGTAAAATCAGCCATTACGACACCATCAAGGCACCGCCAAAATACATTTTAGTCGACTAAATCAACTGTAGATTTAGTCGACTATAATCTTATGATATTTAGTCCACTAAAACTAGACAAAAATTAAAACATTTCAGATGACTAAAATATGACTAAAACTAAATGGAATTTTGTTCAAAAAACTAAACACTGCATGGATTGTACCGTGCATAGAGAAGAGATTTTACCCAAGTGAACAAGAGTGAGGGATGCTCACAGACCTCAAATTGATGATAGCTGATGAAAACCTGCATGATTGATAATTATTGTGACAGTAACCATTGATTCATGAAGATAATTGTTGCCCTTTTTATTTTATCTGGAGAGGAAACAATAAATCCTGGTGGTGGCAGAGACTTTATATCACGTCACCACCTCCCACTACGTTCTGTTGTGCAGAGCACATGTAGAGTTACACAGTGGTGTAAATTAACTAAGTACATTTACTCAAGTACTGTACAATTTTGAGGTATTTTTTACTTTTGGAGTATTTCCAAAACTTTTACTTCTACTCCACTACATCTCTGAGGAAAATATTGTGCTTTTACTCCACTACAATTATTTGAAAACTTTAGTTACTTTGTAGATTTAGATTTTCATTACTAAACATACATTATCCACTTAAGCTCTCTGTATATTTTGGCTATTTGAAAATAGCCGATCTACGATCACTCGCGGCGCGTAGTGAGCTTGTAGATCGGCTGTTCTGCATAATGAGTACTTTTACTTTTGGTACTTTAAGTATATTTTGATGCCAATACTTTTGTACTTTTGCTCAAGTAAATTTTGAACAGCAAACTTGTACAGTACTTGTAAGTTACAAGTTGTAACAGACTATTTCTACAATAGGGTATTGATACTTTTACTTAAGTACAAAATGTGAGTACCTATTCCACCACTGATGTAAAGTTACAGTAATAGGCTACAGTAAGTATCACCTCTCAACAGAGGGCACCAGAACCCTCCAGACAGTGCGTTATACGTTTGACATCATTCTGACGCACATGTACTCACATGTACTCTATTACCTTTTAACAGACACCTTATTGTGTTGCCAGGTTCTCTCTGGTATTGTCATTATCACCCCATTTTCTTTTCCGTCTACAGTACAAGAAAGCTCAGGAAAGGCTTTGAGAGGGTGTGAGTGAGGTGGCTCACAGATGGTTTAAGACAGGGGTCTTCAACAGGGGGCCGGGGACCCTTGGGGGGGCCGGCCAAATCTTTGTGTGCAAAAGGCACAGTTTGACTGGAAGGGTATGTCCCCTTCCAGTCACCGTTTTCATGACTTCTTCGGGATGTTCGTCCAAAAAAGTCACAATTACAGTATGCATTTTGGGGAGAGAGACAGTGTCATTGTGTGATATTTATTCTTTTTACATTAACCACTTGAACCCTAGCACTGCTGGAAGAGAACTTAAGGCCAAATATAGATCTACAAGCTCACAACATCTCGCGCTGCGAGTCAATCTTGACTAAACATCAATAAATATGGTTTGCAGGCATTGTCAATGCTGGGCTAAACATACCAGACCACGCCCTGTATGGCCCTTTAATGCAGTGGTTCTCAACCTTTTCAGGCTACGACCCCCCCAAAATAATCATATTTGAACTGGGGACCCCCCACCCGGAATTGTAGGAGTTGAGGCATTACCTTTGGTTTGACTCGGTTCCACAGATAAATACTGTGAGGCATTGTGAGCTTGTAGATCGGCTATTTTCAAAATGTTGGCCTCTTTCTTATATTATTTGACACTTTTGTCAATGTTTGACCAGTTTTTATTGTATAGTTTGTTGATTACTTTTGATGCAGAAATTGTCTATTTTCTTTTCTTTCTTTCTTTCTTTTTTGAATCTTGTGGGGACCCCCCTGGGGGATCCCGACCCACAGGTTGAGAACCACGTGCTTTGATACATCCTTGGCACTTCAAATGGAGCAGAGCCTATATGGCGTCCATCTGTTAGTCAACCTCTGGAGGAGTAAATGATTCTTTCTAGAAGTGTTTATTTAATACATCACGTCTCCTGAAATGAGCTTGGACTCACTCAAGGAAGGTTCTCTGGCTCCTCCCCCTGGCCTGGAGTTGGACTGTTCTGCATGTTGACAGCTTGTTGCCACAGAGAGAGGAGGGTGGTCTGCTCTGCTTTTCCTATTGGAACCCAGCAAGGAGAGGCTTGGGGGGGATATCACCTTGTAAGGCTGTGACCCCCCAAGCTAATCATAATTGAACAGGGGGACCCCCAAAAATAATCATATTTGAACTGGGGACCCCCCACCCTGACAAGCACTATGGACCACAATGGAAAACAAGTCCCCAGGACTTTTTTTTGTTATCCTTTTAGCTTTAATGTCTGACTCTACTGCGTATACTGCTGGGGTTTTCAGCCCAAGGACCCCCTAGCTGAGACAGGGACCCCCCTCTATATTGTGTAGGCCTACAATTGTGTTTCAGATTAAACTTGTTTTTTTTACTGTTATTTATTCCCTCTACACCTATACACCTCCAAAAATAGCCGATCTACAAGCTCACAACGCCTCGCAGCGCGAGGCGTTGTGAGCTTGTAGATCTGCTATTTTTGGCTAGAGTTCTCCTCAGAAAAGGGATGCTAGGGTTCAAGTGGTTAAGGTAAAAACAAATAATCATATCACACAAAGATTTGGCGGACCCCCTGTAGTAACTCTGAGGACCCCCTAGGGGTCACGGACCCCCTGTTGAAGACCCCTGGCGTACTGTTTACATTTCTGACCAATACAGTATTCAATGAATTCAATCAATCAATACAAAGTCTTGGCAGTTTGAAGTAAAAACAGAAATCACTATTTTTGTCTCCGCTTCGAAACATTGCATTGCATGTTTCAAAGTGACATCAGTGCCATCAGCCAAGCTAACATTTAGTCAGGAGATATTAGCAGAAAAGTTCCAATCTTGGAATAAATTCCTTACCAAAAATCCTCACCAATGTGGGTCTGCTGGCGGAGACTTGTGCTCCGAGGAGCACATTTTCTATTTTTTTATCATTCTGCTGCTTTTTTATCCCTTTAGTTTACAAGCAGTGCAGGAATATCCTGAGACATTTGGTGCAAATACAAGGTCAGTTTGGCTTCTTGGGAAGCTGTACGGTAAAGTCAAGCTGTCAGGCTATGAATAGCCCCCGGGTCTTATCGGACCCTGCAGACACACAGATAGCTCTATTTATTTGCATTTCTCCTTGATTCAACCTGGGAGGCCCCCCCCCCACACTGTCTGAGATCTCTCGTCAGCGGTCAGCCCCCCCCTATAGATTGCAGCAGCAGAGCAACATTCATTCATCTCAACCAAGAAGACATGTCAAAATATATTGCAAAAGGGATTGGGATCAAAGGACAGAGAGAAAATGTGCACTTTATAACTTAAATTAAATATTGTTTCTTGTCACACATCATAATACTCCCACTTTATCTAATGATTAACCTTAATGTTCTCTGCAGGTCTGAGTCATGTCGCTGTCTGTTATCTACTAGCGCAGTGGTTCTCAACCTGTGGGTCGGAACCCCAAGGTGGGTCCCCACGTGATTTTTTTTTTGGGGGGAGGGGGTAAAATTACAATTTAAGGACTTTTAAGACCTTAAAAAAATGAAAATAAAAAAAGAGCATCACTGCATCAAAAGTCATTGCCCAAATCATTTATTCAAATTTGATCGATCGATCTCACAACGCCTTGTAAGGCTGAGTCAGTTGACGGTTTTAAGAACTTGTTAAAAACACATTTGTTTCGGAAGCATTTTGTCTTATGAAGTTCTTACCTATCCCACCTGTGTAGGTCAATGTTTTCGTTTAGTTTTTTGACTTCTTGTTGTGCTATTGCTCTCATGTGCCTTGTTGTAACTTGTTTTACTTGATTGTTTTATTGCTTGCCACTGTACAGCACTTTGTAACTTTGTTTCGAAAGGTGCTTTATAAATAAAATGTACTTACTTACTTACTTACTAAGGCGAGGCATTGTGAGCTTGTAGATCTGGTATTTTCACAATATTTATATGTGGAACCTAGTCAAACAAAATGTAATGCCTCAACTCCTATAATTCCAAAACATACATTAACCACTTCAGCCCTATATACATTTCAGCCCTATATACAATGCATCGCAATGCTATTTTCAAAATATTTGTATGCATTTGAAAACTTGAAATGGGACATTCTGCACAATGAGTACTTTCTACTTTTGATACCAATACTTTTGTACTTTTACTCAAGTCAATTTTGAATTCCGGACTTTTACTTGCAGAGTATTTTTATTTTGCAGAATTGATACTTTTACTTAAGTAAAAGATGTGAGTATACGTTTTCCAACACTGGTCATGGGCTTAAGGCTTAATCAAAAGTAGTTTCATATATTCAGATAAGTAGTTTTACTGTAGCTACTCATAAGCAGACCTATAAATCCATCAGGACTTTACAGAGGACGCATGTTGTTTCTCTACTGCTTGCTTCTATACTATCCAGAGGACATAGCATATATAGTGTTGTGGTCCAGGCCAGCTGTTAGTCTGGTATCCTTCACTATGCAAAGCTCAGCTCTGACGTGCTGCATTACCTCCCCTCCACCAAAGGCCCGCTGCCATAAATCACTTTCAGCGAGGTGAATTATTAACACAGATATTCACATTCCTCTTGCTGATTCAGCGCCACTCGTTCCTTCCTCGTCACTGAATCCATATACTGTCCCCCATAGAAAACATTAAGTAGGCTACTGCAGTGATCTCATCATCATCTTCTTTACTGGTTGTTACCAATCACTATATTCTGAACTTATTGAAGTCACAGCATTAAGGCAAACATGACAGCTCAGCTGTTTTTGTTTTTATTTGAATGCATCGTGTCTGTGGCTCATTTGAAACTGTTGCAGTGCATCACCTAGTTATAGGCAGTGATCGAAAAAGTACTTACATTTTTTTTTACTTAAGTAACAGTACCAATACTGCAATGTAGAAATACTCTGTTACAGGTAAAAGTCCGGAATTCAAAATTTACTTGAGTAAAAGTACAAAAGTATTGGTATCAAAATGTACTTAAAGTACCAAAAGTAGAAAGTACTCATTATGCAGAATGTCCCATTTCACAAGTTTTCAAATGTATGAGAATCCTTTGAAAATAGCAGATCTACAAGCTCACAATGCGTCGCATCACGACGCATTGTGTGCTTGTAGATCTGCTATTTTCAAATGGCTGAAATGTATATAGGGCTGAAGTGGTTAATGTATGTTGTTTTAATAATAATCTAAATCTACAAAGTAACTAGTGACTGACTACTAATAATTGTAGTGGAGTAAAAGTACAATATTTTTCTCCGAGATGTAGTGGAGTAGAAGTAAACCTATTGGAAGTTGGAAATACTCAAGTAAAGTAAAATATATCAAAATTGTACTTAAGTACAGTACTTAAGTAAATCTACTTACAGACATGCAAAAGTGTCACTTTTAAGCTACAGTCACCTTTTTGAACCCAAATAGGGCAATTGTGTGACACCTGACCCGAAAAAAAAAACGACATGTTGTCACCTTTTTCACCTCGGGGCTGTTTGCATGCCTGTACTTAGTTACTTTCCACCACTGGTTATAGGTTTGGGATTCTGTAGTGCCCCCCCCCCCCTCCCCCCACAAAGAAAAGTAGACTAGGACAACTAGAACTCAATTCAATGGGCTTTATTGGCATGAGAAAACATACGTTTACATTGCCAAAGCTCATGGCCAAGAACTCAAGTCACACTGTCAGTCAGTTACAGCAGGAGGGCAGGAGGGACTGACTAACCCCCCCCCCCCCCCCCCCCACCCACCCACCCACCCACACACACACACACACACACACACACACACACACACACACACACACACACACACACACACACACACACACACACACACACACACACACACACACACACACACACACACCCCAACAAGTGAACCTATTAGGAGTCCTCTACAGTGAAAAGGTGGAAAGAAACTATTGGGTTAGAAGACATTCGTAGAACCTTATCTAGCTCTGGATTAAATGCCTAAACTGTAAACTGTAGAACCGGCCTGGAGGTCTCAATGGGTTAAGCAAGTTTACGGGTCAGATAAGCAGGGCTGATAATAAAGTGATAAAGGCTGGTTGTTGCTCCATGCAGCCCCAGCCATAGCGCTGCCCAGACAAGACTGTTGTGAAAGTTGTGTGTTTGAGCCTCTGTGTGTTGGAATGCACTGACAGGTCTGGACCTGAACTTCCGCATTGAGCAGGAAACTAAGTTAACAGTCACTGAGCCAGTGAGCCAGATCAGATGCTACAATCCAAATCAACACTCATACTGTATCGCAACGAACGACGCATGTCAGGGTGTCTGTTTGGTGTCGGTCAAAGTTTTCTTTTCTTGGGATTATCAACTTTTACTAAACAGGGGATTCATGTTCGTGATCCTCCTGTCATCTTCAAACTGACCCCGGAGGAGAAAAAAAGGATTTAAAAAAGTTGTCAAAGGTGAGTTGTATATTTCTGTTACTGATGGCTATGCATTCTGTTGATGGTTGACACCCGCAAGGCAGCTCTTTCGTAGTATCTTATGTAACAAAAAACAATACAGTGAGTTTTAATTTCTTGATAATCGACTCTTTATGGTTTTGCTTTGGTTTGATGTTTAGATTACGTTGTTGATTGTGCTGACAAAGTATTCCTTTTTAAAGGATCTAGATAAGAGTTGATTTGATTTGATTCAACTGTACTGTACATTAAAATACATGACACAGTGAAGTCCAAACTGTATTGAATAATGATACTTTAAAAAAAAAGAAGAAACCTCCTATTTTCATCTTATTTAAATTCTGAACAGTACATTACTTGGGGACTTCAAATAAAGAGACAGACTGACAGCCTGACAGACAGACAGACAGACAGACAGACAGACAGACAGACAGACAGGCAGGCAGGCAGGCAGGCAGACAGACAGGCAGACAACTGTGGATAGCTATATAGACACTATACAGACAGACAGACAGACAGACAGACAGACAGACAGACAGACAGACAGACAGACAGACAGACAGCTACAGATAGCACAATAGACTAATACTGGGGTGGAAACAAAACAAAGCTTGTTTTAGTATTAGTATTCAGCATTAGTTATGTATTCAGTTTTATTATTATTAACATGTGGTAAAGGGGCCTCTGTTAGTCGGTGGCCATTACAACTCTAATTTGATATAAAGGGCGTTGTTAGTCAATATGTGGCCCTAGCTGCTGTGTGTCTCGGCAACATGGGCGGGTCATGGTCTAAAAGTAGACCAGAGAGTGAGTCAGAAACCACATGAATCTCATATGGGTTTGGCCTGCTGTTTGAGATGGTCAAGGTACGCTTATAGTACTCCACTGTAGTAATGAAGTACTCACGTATTTAAACCTCAGCTAACTTTAGGTGCAGCACAGTAGAGTAGAGTAGTCAACACTGAACAGTGGTGGAGAGTAACTGAGTGCATTTACTTAAGTACTGTACTTAAGCACAATTTTGAGGTATTTGCACTTTACTTGAGTATTTCCAATTTCTAAATACTTTTACTTCTACTCCACTACATCTCGGAGACACATATTGTACTTTTACTCCACTACAATTATTTGAAATCTTTAGTTACTAGTTACGTTGAAGATTTTGATTATTATTACAAAACATACATTAACCACTTCAGTTCTATATACATTTCGGCCATTTGAAAATAGCAGATCTACAAGCTCACAATGCGTCGCGATGCGACGCATTGTGAGCTTGTAGATCTGCTATTTTCAAAAGGTATACATTTGAAAACATGAAATTCTCCATAATGAGTACTTTTACTTCTGGTATATTTTGATGCCAATACTTTTGTTCTTTTACTCAAGTCAATTTTTAATTCCGGACTTTTACTTGTAATGGAGTATTTCTACATACAGTAGCAGTATTGATGCTTTTAATTGAGAACAAAATTAGTACTTTTTTCCACCACTGACACGGTGGAAATGAATATAAGACTGTCTGCCAGTGTTGCCATGTCCACAGAACCTTTTTGTGTTATCCTTTTAGCCTTAATGTCTGACTGTACCATGTGCTGTTTACATTTATGACTAATAAAGTATTCAATCAATCAATAAAAAGCCATGTCTGCTTATTATAAGCGACTTTGGGCTGGTTTTTATGCTTGTAAATATTGGTAGTTGTGGGTTGTTGTTTTTTTGGGGCTTGTTTCAGTGTAGTTGCTTATTTGAGCTTCCAGCTCCCTAAATGTTGTTTAATGTGGTTCTCAAACATTTTCATGTCAAGGACCCCCAAAATCAATAAGTCCGTGAACCCTTATCTGAGAAGAGTTTGTGCCAGCCAGGGACGTCCCATACAAGATTTGTGTGGTTAAAATGTTTCAAAGATATGGATCTCTTTTTAACCAATGATGTTTTGAAGACATGAATAGCAGATCTACAAGCTCACAACGTGTCGCATTCAAATAGCCAATGTAATACAGTAGGTAGTGCTCATGTGGTCTATAATAGTCGCTTCTTTTGGGCTTGTTTTCATAGGCCTGGTTGCTTCTTTCTCTCTGACATTCTGGCAACACTGACAGCTTTTTAATGCACTGCATGCAGCGACATGCCCTTCATGCAGGCGTGTGAGGACCATTTTCACAGAACATTTCTGATAATATGGCAGTAAAACCCACTGGGAAATAAATTACTCAATTACTGAAGCACGTCTCCAAAACAACAGGGGACATTGGGCCAAGTTAATTCAGTGTCTGGCTGTGCATGGTGTTCTTTTTAAGTTTGAAAACACAATGTAGAAGTAACTGGCCTGTTCAGAGATACTTCTGACATAATTATGCTTGGAATGTTCAATGCCTGACATCAGTGGGACAGAGTAACAGCTGTTTTCATTACAGTTATAGTGTCACAGACAGAACTCCCATTTCACAACACGACTGCATCACAACATGTTTTCATCGCTGTCAGCAGACCTGTACCCTGTACTGCAGAGCAGAGGTTCTCAAAGTGGGGAACGGGGACCCCCAGGGGTCCTTGAGGGAGTTCCAGGGGGTCCCCAGCTAAATGATAGATAGTTAGGAACCAAATGGACCCTTATGGGTCTGTAACTCATAGTGTACAAATGGAACCGAATGGACCCTTATGGGTCTGTAACTCTGAGTGTGTACAAATTGGTTCCATTTGTACACTCTCAGAGTTAAATTAACATTTATTCTAGAATATAAATTGGGGTCCCAGAGATAGAAATGCCATCAAACTGGGGGTCCTTGAAATTAAAATGGTTGAGAATCACTGCTAGAGCCGTAAAAATCTTGTCCTTGGCATATCTTTTCAAATGGGGGTCCGCAGGCTAATACGTTTCAATTTGGGGGTCCTTGACGTGAAAAGGTTTGAGAACCGCTTCTGTAGACCAGGGGTCTTCAACGAGAGAGATGAAGCAGGGACCCCCTACTAACATTGTATACCATTGTGAACAGTGTTGATACTGTTGAACTGGGAGCTGACCAGTACAACCTCAGTCTAATACTGTTGAACTGGGAGCTGACCAGTACAACCACAGTCTAATACTGTTGAACTGGGAGCTGACCAGTACAACCTCAGTCTAATACTGTTGAACTGGGAGCTGACCAGTACAACTTCAGTCTAATACTGTTGAACTGGGAGCTGACCAGTACAACCACAGTCTAATACTGTTGAACTGGGAGCTGACCAGTACAACCTCAGTCTAATACTGTTGAACTGGGAGCTGACCAGTACAACCTCAGTCTAATACTGTTGAACTGGGAGCTGACCAGTACAACCTCAGTCTAATACTGTTGAACTGGGAGCTGACCAGTACAACCACAGTCTAATACTGTTGAACTGGGAGCTGACCAGTACAACCACAGTCTGATACTGTTGAACTGGGAGCGGACCAGTACAACCACAGTCTAATACTGTTGAACTGGGAGCTGACCAGTACAACCACAGTCTTATACTGTTGACCACTGAGCCGCTCCACTGGAGCAGTTTGGGGGGTTCAGTGCCTTGCTCAAGGGAACGGTGACCATTCACTTCCCATCCAGACTTGTTTCTGTTGGTCATGGGAACCGAACCGGGAAGCTTTCGGTTACAAACTCGCTCCTCTGACCTTTAGGCCGCCGCTGACCCCTGAAGTCAAATCGCCCTAATTCAGGGGTCTTCAACGTTTTCAGGCCAAGGACCCGCTAGCTGAGAGAGAGATGAAGCAGCGACCCCCTCTATATTGTGTAAAATTGTGTTTCAGATTAAAGTTTTCTTTTTTAATTTAGTCTGCTATTTTTTCCCCTTACACCTATACCTCTTTGCCAAAAATAGCCGATCTACTTGTAGATCTGCTATTTTTGGCTAAAGTTCTCCACAGAAAAAGGTATGCTAGGGTTCTAGTGGTTAAGGTATAAAAAGAAAATCATATCACACAAAGATTTGGCGGTCCCCCTGTAGTAACTCTGAGGACCCCCTAGGGGTCCCGGACCCCCTGTTGAAGACTACTGCCCTAATTGATACGTAGTCTGAGCTGTTTAAGATGTTTATGTAAAGGTTTATGTTCTGCACTTTGGCCACTTAGGTTTTTGTCTGGCTTCCATTAATGGGGCTGAGAGTCATGAATTCCATGTGTACTCTTAAAAGTCATATACTGTACTGTAACACATAGTTCATCTTTTGAAGACAATTAGGAGCATGATTTGCTAGGATAAATGGAAAAGGCAACTTTTCATGGCACATTTTCCTTCATGAAAATGTCTGTGGTTGGCGTAATTATGACGATGGTACAGTATTTCCATAATCCATTGCATGGGACTGGTATTAGCGGGCCTGGGCTTTGTGAGGACTTCCAGGCTTTGAAACAAGTGCTGCCAACATTTTACAAATAAAACATTTCCAGGTTCTTATTTACGATTGCATTCACTATGAGTACAATAGAAGTTATTAAAAATAAACAGTTACATCCTCTGCTATGGTACAAATAAGGGCAATGCTCTGGCAATATTCAGCAATATACATTCATATATATCATATTGCATTTTTCTTTCGAAGTCTAAGTCACAGCACTAACATACTAGCATAACATGATTATGTATTTGAACCTTGTTGTACTGTACAACATTGGTTCTCAAAAAGTGCCACACTGCGAGCTTGTACTGTACATCTGACATTTTTTAGATTTTTTGAAAAATACCGAAAACGTTTGGAAATGTTTGAATAATTTGTTATTTTTTACATAAATCTTCTCTTCTGGGGGTTCTTTGGCACACATAACATTTTCAGATGGGGGGGGGGTCCGCTCCGTGGGCCAAATACATATCAATGTAGGGGTCCTCCTGACCTTGACACAAAAAAAAGTTTGAGAACCACACTGCTGTACAACAACATGCGTTAAATTTTCCAATGGGAAATTAAGTTCTCCCCCCTGTGGAGCACCCCTGCAGGGAGAGGCCCGTCAACGCGGCCTTTTGGCAACCGTGTCTAATTGACCCAGAGAAGTGAACCGGGTTCAGAGCAGAACGTCCCAGTAATGAGCCTCTCTCTTTGAAATACCTTTAGTCACGCTGCTGGTCCTTCAACTTCCAAATGAGATGTATTCCTGAACAGTGCTTCCAGATTTTGCGAGAGAAATTATTAAGCAACCAGGTCCATGAAAACAAGCGACTAATAGGCTACAGCTATTTGAAAATAGCCAATCTACAAGCTCACAGCGTGTCGCATCGCGACACGCTGTGAGCTTGTAGATCTGCTATTTTCAAAATACATAATATATCTTGAGGAAAAAAGCGTGCGGAATAGTTTTGAAACATTTTAACAATACAAATCTTGTATGGGGGGTCCATGGCACAAAATATTTTCAGACGAGGGGGTCCGTGGACAAATACATATTAATCTGGGGGTCCTTGACGTGAAAATGTTTGAGAACCCCTGGTTTCAACATCATAAAAGAAACAAGCCCAGATAACTGCAACTACACTTTAGAAACAAGCCCAAAGACGCTTATAATATGCAGACATGGCAACACTGGTAATGGGCAGTCTTTGAAATACTTTTAGTCATGCTGGTCCTTGATCAGTTCCAAATGAGATGCATTTCTGAATGTTCTTGTGCAAAGTTGTAATAAAGCAGCTCCTTTAACCACTTAAAACCCTGTATGGTTGACCGGAGTACCTCAGGGATCTATACTAGTGTCACTCTTTTCCGTTTTCTTTTATTGTGGGGAAAGCTTTCGCTGAAAATAGCATTTTTACTGGTGAATTATTATAATTGCAATTGTAAGTACGTTAAGCAGTGGTGGACAGTAACTAAGTACATTTACTTGAGTATTGCAAAGTACACTTTTTGAGAATTAATTGCTTTAGTACAGGGGTCTTCAACAGGGGGTCCGGAGCTACTATAGGGGGTCCGCCAAATCTTTGTGTGTGACGTTGAAGACCCCTGCTTTAGTATTAGTATTAAGTATTTTTTAACACTTTGAGAATATACTTTCACTCCACTACATTTCAAAGACAAATATTGTACTTTTGATTGCACTACATTTCTAGAAAGGAAAAGAACAAAATGTGCAAGTGCATTGTGAATTAATCACTTATGGCCTATTTCAAATACTAGAGGTTCGGGACACAACAGTTACACAAGAACTGATTCACTGACAGAGAGAGAGTACGCATGGAGACGTCAGCTCAGCTGTTAGATTGACGGCTGTAGTTGAGTTAGAATTGGCACATTGTATTGTGAAAGCTTGCTGACTAAGACCTTCAATGAGATTGAATGGAAGGCCCACAAGTAGGCCTACACAATAAAGTACATATATTTGGCAATTAAAAAAAAATCCGCCACCACAATATCTATCTATACATGCCTAAATATGGACATATCTGTTGGATCAGCGGTTCTCGACGATGGGCACCGCGCTCCCTTGAGTCCTGCCGGCCCCACCCTCCCATTAGCCAATTTTAATATAAGATAGGAGGATAGGATAGTGAAAATAGCCAATCTACAAGCTAAAGCTCTAACCGTCAAACACACATCATCTCCTCCTTCCTCTTTTATTTGGAGAACCACATAGACTGATGCACTGATAATAACATGAATGCAACAAAGCTGTTCTTGTGGTGAGTTGACCCATTTCATTAGGCCAGTGGTTCTAAACCTGGGGGGGGGGGGGGTCCCCCCAGCCAGATGACAGTGAAGAGAACTTTTTTTTTTAAATTCAAAAGAAAGAAAATAATAAG
Source organism: Gymnoscopelus microlampas (assembly GCF_963454915.1). Classification (NCBI taxonomy): domain Eukaryota; kingdom Metazoa; phylum Chordata; class Actinopteri; order Myctophiformes; family Myctophidae; genus Gymnoscopelus; species Gymnoscopelus microlampas. The sequence goes on along the minus strand of NC_139959.1, from coordinate 35,658,834 downwards.
ACCTTAACTGCATGAAAAGTGATCAACAAACTATACCAGGGGTCTTCAACGTTTTCAGGCCAAGGACCCTCTAGCTGAGAGAGAGATGAAGCAGGGACCCCCTCTATATTGTATAAAATTGTGTTTCAGATTCAACTTTTTTTTTTTATATGGTCTGCTCTTTTTTCCCCTCTACACCTAATACCTCTTTGCCAAAAATAGCCGATCTACAAGCTCACAACACCTCGCAGCGCGAGGCGTTGAGAGCTTGTAGATCTGCTATTTTCGGCTAATGTTCCCCTCAGAAAAGGGATTCTAGGGTTCAAGTGGTTAATGTAAAAAAACTAAATCATATCCCACAAAGATTTGGCGGAACCCCTGTAGTAACCCTGAGGACCCCCTAGGGGTCCCGGACCCCCTGTTGAAGACCCCTGAATTATACTATGAAAACTGGTCAAACATTGGCCACATTGTCAAATAATATAAGAAAGAGGCAAAAATCGCCGATCTACAAGCTCACAACGCCTCACATTGCGAGGCGTTGTGAGGTTGTAGATCTGCTCTTTTCACAATATTTATCTGTGGAACTGAGACAAACTAAATGTAATGCCTATAATTCCAAGTGCTAGTCAGGGTGGGGGGGTCAAACATGATTATTTTGGGGGTCAGGGCCTGAAAAGGTTAGAGAACCAATGCGTTAAGCCCACCGTTTTAGTCCAGTAGCACCAGCTATAACAATTGCACTACTGTGTGTCAAACTTGTGAAATAATCAACTGCCTTGCTGATAAACATTACCATCTACCCCCTCAATAGAAGCTGTGACTGTTATCTTATCTACCTCGTTTTGCACTCAGCCCGAAAGGTTATTCAACCAGTCCACTATTTGCTCATCATTGTGAAGTACTGTAACACAATATAGCCATAGCATACTTTTGTGTTGTAGATGCCTTATAATGCCTAGTCAGTGAAACTGATTAATGTTACTGTTGTTATATCAGCATAAAATTCTCACCTTTAACTGACTGTTATGGCCTTTTTTGCACGGGAAGCCACTGACATGCACGTATAGTAATTAATTTCCTATGAAGGTGAGCGTTCAGGTATGGGTATAGGGCATGGGTTTTCAACTGGTGGTCCGTGGACCACTGGTGGTCCGTGGACCACTGGTGGTCCGTGACGGTATTGCATGTGGTCCCTGATTAAGCATTTAGTTATGTAGGACAGTGAAGATTTGTATTTTATCGACCACTGGTTGAGAAACCGTGCAGTAAATGACCTGGTGACGTATAATGACGCGTCAATGTTGTCAGTTACTGGGAAGTCGGATGTCAAGAACTTCCACAGAAATGGGAGTTAGAATCTCAAGGGAAACTGTACCGGATTGCCTGTTTGAGTCACCATTATTAGGAAATGTACCCATAATCAATCGCATATGTCATACTTAAGTTGCAATGAATCAGTTAACATGAGTTTTTTTGCTCTGGACCACTAGCACATCTCAGTTAAATGATAACTGTTAAGGGCTTGATTTAATTCACCTCAAATTAACAAATGAAATTAAGCCCTTAACAGTCATTATTTAATTTCAAGCTTTTCCCCCATATCACCCCTCCCAACACAACAGTGGTCCTCAGGTTGATTCTCAGTCAGGGTGGTGGTCCCTGGTTCATAATCAGTTGAAAAACCCTGGTATAGGGTGACCATATGTTCAGCCCCTCAAACCGGTGACCCTTGCACAATCATGTATATGCACCATTAGGTGTTGCATATTGACAAAACATCAGCCTCAGAATTGAATTCAGACGCGCAATGCATTTGTTCATGTTCTCTGATTGGTGAGGTGAGCATGTATACATGAAGAGAACATGATAAACTATCTATTCTGGCGAAAACCGGAAAAAGATTGCAGTGAACCGGAACATATTAGTGTTTTCGAGATATTTGACATCTATCTGACAGCCGTACCAACACAATTATTCATGCTCGTCTCTCTCACACACACGCCCGCCCGTGTCAAGGACTGAATTGTTTTTCTACATGACTGGTAGAAAAATATCTATTCACATGAAGAGTGCCGTGCGACCCCCACATTTTGTTTGACTCGGTTCCACAGATACATTGTTAAAATTGCAGATCTACAAGCTCACTTGTATATTTGCTATTTTCACAATGTTTGCCTCTTTCTTATATTATTTAACAATTTGGCCAATGTTTGACCAGTTTTTATAGTATAGATTGTTGATTACTTTGGTGCAGTTTTTGTTTTTTTTAGGTATTAAAAAGTCTTAAAAGTCCTTAAATTGTCACTTCACTGTCATTTGGGGACACCCCCCAAAAAAAAAATCATATGGGGACCCCCCTGGCCCACAGCTTGAGAACCACTGCTCTATGTTACACTCTGTTGATCAGTGGAACCTGAGTTTGAGTGCAGACACACATAGGGGGGGGTGCCGAGGATACACATGATGGCCCGGGTCCCTGGAGGACATGGAATTCTTGATGGAAGGGGGGCTGTAGGAGGGTGCAGAGGATACAAATGATGGCCCGGGTCCCTGGAGGACATGGGGGTTCTTGATGGAAGGGGGGCCCTGGGTGGGAGGGTTGGGTCATTCTCAGGCTTTGCTATTGTCATGCACTTCATAACATTGTTACTATAATGTTGCAACATACATCGCTATTGTTATTCAAATAAATCCTTGTCCCCAAAAAACAGAAGAATCTAGTTCTACTCTACAAAGCCAATAGAAAGGCCAAAAGACAGCATGCATGGAACTGCCATATTTATAACAGGGCTATCCATACAACCCCTCAACAAATTATTATGAGTAGGGGGGCAGACTTACGCTCCTGAGAGCAACTATTGAACTGAGTCAAGGTTAATGATAATGATAGTGAGCTTTGTTTTATTTAGCACTTTTCATACATCGAAATGCAGCTCAAAGTTCTGTACAATACAGCAAAAACAGATTAAAACAAGAACAAAACAGCAGCAACATCTAGGTGCTGCAATACATCTCATAAGATGCTATTTAAAAGCTAAGTTAAAAAAAAGGTGGGTTTTCAGTTGATGCTTAAAGATGTTGACTGTGCTTGCAAGACCAGTAAATAAGGTGTTACAATAGTCCAGACGACAAAACCATGAATCCGCTTTTCAGCATCATTATGGAATAAAGACGAGCGTACCTTAATGTTTCTAAGGTGAAAGAAGGTTGTCCTGGTCACCTTGCTTACGGTTAATAAACAAGTTCACTTATCCAGTGTTGGAAAAATAAATACAACTGAAATTTAAAGGACAAGACCACTTTGGTAGAGGTTTGGGTTGTGTAGTTATACCTTGCAATGATGTAACTCCAAAGGCGGACAAGAAATCAAAAATAATTGCTCCATTGATAAGAAATTGAGAATTCAAAATATGCTCCTCATTGACTTACATTATATGGTGAAACAGCTCTCAAAGTTAGTCTTGGTGCACATAAATGAACGCAAACAAAGTAGATTCAGACAATATACAATATAAAGCATCACCAAACCCAGTACTGTTTTTTTTTTAATAAACATGTAAACTTCCTATTGATTTTATGTATTTCTTTGCTATTTTCATTAGGGGAAAAAAATGTAAAATCAACAGGAAGTTAACATTTGTATTAAAAAAAAATAACAGTACAGGGTTTTGTGATGTTCTATATTGTCTGAATCAACTATGTTTGTGTTCGTTTATGTGCTAAAAGAGTGACTTTGAGAGCTGTGGAGCATATTTTGAATCATCAATTTCCAAACCTCTACCAAAGTGGTCTTGCCCTTTTAAGTTATAAGTGTCCTATCCGGTGTATTATTTATTTGAAGTACAACTCATGCAAAACAAAAATCAGCATGAGCCCCAGAGGGAAGTGAAACAGTATTAGTTCCCCCCACTGTGTAGTGGCTATTAGTTTATTTTATATGACTATGCTTAAGGGTGACACCAATAGATTGTGGTGAACTTGCACTCACTCACCAAGAACCAGCTGCGGCCTCCATAGCCCTGTTTCAATAAAAAATAAACTTGGCGTACACACACAGCTCTCTCTCTCTCATAAACTGATTTCTGTCTTTCTCAGGCTGGATGCGGAGTTGAGAGACTGGCTCCGTTTAGCCCATTAAGACCGGGAACGCATCTGTGTAACCACTTAAACCATTATTTTATACTTTGGCTTTTCAAAAATAGCAGATCTGCAAGCTCGTAGCGCGGCACTCGGTGCCGCGCTACGAGCTTGCAGATCTGGTATTTTTGAAAAATCATGAAAATGTGTGCAAATCTTTGAACATATATATTCTTTTAAAGAGAATTTTTCAAATCTTTGCTTCTGGGGGTTCCTTGAACAACATATTTTGAGATAGGGGTCTGCGGCCAAATACAAATCATTTTGGGGGTCCTTGACATGAAAAGCTTTGGGCACCACTGACATAGAAACATAGTTTTTTCAGAAGACTGGATTTAGGATTTAGAAGACATTTGTAGAATCGGGCCTCAGATATTATTGGGTTAATATCTGATGTGTCTGAGAAATCCAGCTGTCAGTGTGAACACGATGATGTGCTAAGCCTTTCCTTGTGTGACTACTGGCATCGTCTATCCTACAGCATGCTCTGTTTATGAGTAGACTGTGTCATCGTTTGTGATCAAATAGTTTATGTGGTCCAGAGTTAAGCAGAGGGTGTTTGTGGTATAGGCCTATATGATGAGGTGTACTCTGGTGGTGTCACAACAACACACACATAAAAACATTTAATGCCAGAGCAACATGAGAAAACATGGGATGGGGGGATCCAAAACAAGTAAATGGATTAACGTTTTAAAGGAGTAGTTCACCCAAAAAAATGCATTGATGATTTTTTTTCTATCAATTACACACCCCATGAAGCCTTGAATTAGTTTTTGTCACATTCCTAAACCAATAATTAGTGACCGTCTCCTACTGACCGGTCATCAAAGTATTGTCTACTACTGATTTAGAAGGCATTTGTAGAATCGGCCTCAGGTCTTATAAAGGAATAGTTCACCCAAAAAATTACTTATTTTCTATCATTTACACACACCATGAAGCCTTGAATTCAAGGAGATTTTTTTTGTTTTTGTCACATTCCTAAGCCAATAATTTGATGACTGGCGGTCTCTCCGGTAGGAGACTCAAAGAGTCTCCTTTGAGTCTCCTACCGGATACATTAGCATCTTTCTGCCGGTAATCACATTATTGTCTCAGGAATGCGACAAAAACTAAAAAAATTCCATGATTGCAATGCTTCATGGGGTGTGTAATTTACAGAAAATAAGTACAGTATTTCTTTGGGTGAACTACTCCTTTAAGTGGTTAATGGAACTCATCTTGATGATGTACCAATGCTGCAACGCCATGTGCCTGAGTGACCTTCCGTTCACCATCGAGGACTTCCTCATCCTCATTGCTTAAATTGATAAAATCACAGGGTTGTGTTATTCCTGCAAATGATCAAAGCCAGGAAGCATGTGGCAAAATGGTGGGCAGGCGGCATCACCAAAAAGAGGCCCAACATTCATACACACCACTGTTGTCGGGCAGAAACCTCTTATCTCCATATTCTAACTTTTTGTCTTTTTTTGTAAATTAACGTCCTACTTGATCATGCTACAGTGTCACACAAAAGCATCAAAAGTAGCAGATCTACAAGCTCGAGTTTTGAGCTTGTCGATCTGTTACTTTTGCTCCTTTTGATTTCGAATCCTAGCCTAGCCCTTGCATTGGACGGTATTAGTGGTTCTCAAAGGACCCCAAAATGATATGTATCTGGCCGCGGACCCCCATCTCAAATATGTTGTTCCAGGGACCCCCAGAAGCAAAGATTTGAGCAACAAATGTTCGCTTAAAAATATATATATATTCAAAGATTTGCACACATTTTCACAATTTTTCAAAAATAGCAGATCTACAAGCTCATAGCGCGGCACTCAGTGCCGCGCTATGAGCTTGTAGATCTGCTATTTTTGAATAGCCAAAGTATAAAAGGTCATAATTATCGTGACGCTATATTAACACATTTTGCTGGGTACCCCCTGGAACCCCCTCAAGTACCCCTGGGGGTCCCCGGACCCCACTTTGAGAACCAATGGTATAGTGCACTATGATGGTTGCCAACTCAAAAGGCACACACATAAAAAATGAACTAATCAGCAATCGCCAATAAGTATATGACACTCTTAATAATCTACAGCAGAGGAAGGAAACAGCCATATTGGTGCTTGTTCAGCGTTTCTGAGGCATGTGGGTGTGGAGTTTGGTTTTAAGAACATGTCTAAGTCTATCACGTCTGTCTACACGCCATGCCACGTCTGCACGCCATGCCCCAAAAGGGCCCCTAGCTGCCCTCCCAAAAGTCAGTGCATATGGGCCTGACTCTTAATGCAGGGCTGAGAATGAATGGTTGTTTGGTAATTAGCAAATACCAACAAATTATTTCCTGATTTAAAATAATATACATATTTCATTGATATTCTATGATAAAATATGGTTACATATTTTGTGCCCTCAAGAAAAATTGACAACGCCAAGTGCCAAATGGACGTGCCCCTAAAATGACCTGCTGACATCATGGTATTTTACGTTTCATGTATCACTCGTTTTACTGTAAACAGCGTAATGCAATTCACACACACCGTCAGGCCCTACACACGGTTTGCAACCGTTTCCTACAACCATATATTTCAACATTGCAGTGAGGAGGAGGAAGTTACCCCTTACCACTTCCTTCTGTTTCGGGGCACCAGACATTCTCATAGAGAGGGGTGGGGTGGGGTGAGGTGGGGTGGGGGGTGTGTGAGGTGTGTGTTTGTGTGTGTGAGGTGTGGGGGGTGTGTGAGGTGTGTGTGAGGTGTGTGTTTGTGTGTGTGAGGTGTGGGGGGTGGAGCTAACACAGTTACAAACAGAAAGAAGGAAGAAACACAAAACATTACATTTTCTATTGTTTGTAAATGTAGATTCCTCAAAAAGGAGCAATTGCACACAAGCAAGCAAGCAAGCAAGCAAGCACGCACGCACGCACGCACGCACGCACGCACACGCACACGCACACGCACACACACACACACACACACACACACACACACACACACAAAGCTACAGTCTACCATTCAGATTCAATGGAAGCCATGCAGCGACATGAAGATACAAAGATTGGACGTTTGTAGATCTGCTACAAAATATAAGACAGCTAACACATACGTTGAGCTGGTTTCAACTTCAGCTACGAAGATACAAAGCGAGATATTCTGTGTAGCTTTGGATCTTTGTATCCTGGTGTGACATTACAGTCATTTAGCAGACGCTTTTATCCAAAGCGACTTACATTACAATAAGTGCATTCATAGGTAGGCAAGAAAGCTACTAATCACCAGAAGTCTTCAGTACATTCTCTTCTAAAACAAGCAAAAGAGTATACCTATAGCGCTAAGGTCAAAAGTGCAATATATCAGCTACCTACTTTCTTAAACAGATGAGACAAATAGGAAAATCAAATGAGCCAGAGCTAAAACAAATAAGTGTATCAAATAAACAAGATCCAATAAAATGAGAGCTTGTACAAATAATTGACAACAAGTAGGCAATTAGCATTAGACCAGGGGTCTTCAACAGGGGGTCCGGGACCCCTAGGGGGTCCTCAGAGTTACTACAGACGGGCCGCCAAATCTTTGTAAGATATGATGTTTTTTTTTTTACATTAACCACTTGAACCCTAGCTTCCGTTTTCTGTGGATAATTTAGCCAAAAATAGCAGATCTAAGTTCGTAGAGCTTGTAGATCGTCTATTTTTGGCAAAGAGGTATAGGTGTAGAGGGGGAAAAAAACAGACCAAGTAAAAAAAAAAAGTTTAATCTGAAACACAATTTTATACAATATGAAGTGGGGGTCCCTGCTTCATCTCTCTCTCAACTAGGGGGTCCTTGGCCTGAAAAACGTTGAAGGCCGATGCATTAGACCTTGGAACAATATTGATCCAGTTCAAATCCAGATGAGAACCAGCTATGAAATGAAAAACACCATGTTACTGTATGAATTCCTCGCTGGAACCAAATCAATCACACTTGTCTGCTCTCTTCAGAGTGGCTTAAGAGTTTTGCCCCCGGGTGTCTCTCTCTCTCTCTCTCTCTCTCTCTCTCTCTTGGATGTTTGGTTTCATTTTCTGGAAACATTTTGAACCCTTCTGGTGCAAACTAACCCCCCCCCCCCTTTTTTTGCTCAGTCCAAACAGAGGAGGAGAGGTGGAGTGATGAGAGAAAGTAGTAGAGGAGTGCTTTCTGCAAGATCATATTTTCATATCTAATACGCTGTATCAGCAGGAAAGAGCAGGCCTAGTGTAAAACAGATAAGGACAGATTGTCAGAGTGTTGAACCGAGTCAAACTAAATGTAATGCCTCAACTCCCTAGAATTCCGAGTGCTTGTTCAAATATGATTATTTTGGGGGGTCCCTAGTTAAAAATTGATTCCATCAATCATGTGCTCTTGAAGCAAAACAAGAACAGTCAGTGCCTGCTGCCTACAGTGTAGACTAGACAGTAGGCACTATATAGGCCCTACACAGTGCCTATATACAGTACAGTATACTGCTGCCACTACAGTCTACAGAGTGTAAACACCAGATGGGTTTTCTTCACACCGGACGTGACGTGATTCAATATTCAAGCCAGACATGATTATTTTTTATCATGTCTGGTGTGAATACAAATTAGCATGGGGGTTAATTTCTACAGATTATGCAGGATTCTGCTGTTTACCTGCTTCCTCATCTAAAATTTCTCTGAAGAAGAATATCATGCAATATCTACTAGTTTGGATGAAGAAAGGACTTTTTCATGTCAAGGATGTATTTGGCCGCGGACCCCCATCTGAAAATATTTTGTGCCAGGGACGAGAGAAGAGAATATTTGTTAAAATAATTGTGATGCTATGTTAACTCATTTTGCTGGGGGGGCGGGGTTCTAGGGGGGTCTCCCTACTTTGAGAACAACTGTTATTTTCATTGTACAATGATTAGCGAAAAAAGTGGTGTGATGTGTGCTATAGGCCACACGTGTACATAGGCTATTTGAAAATAGACGATCTACAAGCTCACAAGGAGTCGCGATGTGACGCGTTGTTACAATAACCTCAACCAAACATTATATATAAATACTTTTGGAGAATGATTACTGTACCAAAGCTCTACTAAAGACTCATCCTTCTCATGACTCTCACCACCATCATGTCTCCACTTCATTCATCACCAGCTTGTGGTCTCACAGCATTTGAAATAACACACCAGCAGTATTTAGTGGTGTTATTTATGATGATGAACATTCCATTGTGTTATGACTTTTTATGTCTCCAGGCTGTGAGGCGGAAATTATGTTCCGACTCACTAGTCCTACAGATTGTCCAAAACTACCACAAATAAAATTATTGCAAAAAGCACCATAGAGCGCACCTCCCTTCACTTCTGCCCATAGGGGGTACCACACAAGAATAACGTTGCACTGTATGTAATAGAAATGCCATCCCTCAACCCCCCTAGCTCCCTATCGCCCTGACGACTGCAGTCCACGGCTTTACACAGCCCTGGCTGGGCAACCCAGCCTGGTGGAGATATGCGCTCCACAAGGAGTGCACAGTGCTAGTTTAGTACTGAGTCTTATCCCTAAACAGCTAGAGCCATTAAACAAAGTCATATTTATGGATCAAGAGTAAGAAGAAACCAGAGCAATGTTTGCGAGTATATACATTTCAGCTATACATTCAACTAGGGCAGGGGTCTTCAACCTTTTCAGGCCAAGGACCCCGTAGCTGAGAGAGAGATGAAGCAGGGACCCCCTACTCTATATTGCATACAATTGTGTTTCAGATTAAAGTTTTTTTTTTTACTTAGTCTGCTCTTTTTTCCCTCTACACCTAAAAAAAAAAAGCCAAAAATAGCCGATCTACAAGCTCTCAACGCCTCGCAGCGCGAGGCGTTGAGAGCTTGTAGATCGGCTATTTATGGAAAATAGGATTGGTGTGCAGGGGACAAAAGCTGACTAAGTACAGAATGAAAGGTCAATACTATGTATTGAGGGTTTAAGTTGTCTGAAAATACACATTAACATGAATCTAACATTATTACTGATGACAGTGCTGTCAAACAAGTCTATGAAATCTATGAAAAAATGTAATCTTTTATCCAATATGTAGTGTACAACATTCACCATTAATCATTTGTTTTGTAAATTAGTTAAGTTAGTGTTCCAAAGACGTACGACGGTTATGAAAGAGAAATTTTGCAAATCCTGTTGAATTGGAAGTACTCCAGTAAAGTAAAAAATACATCAAAACCGTACTTAATTACAGTACTTGAGTAAATGTACTAAGTTACTTTACACCAATGAGTACAATGAATCAGAATCAGTTTTATTGTCACATCACAGGTTTACAAGGTAAAAAAGTGGGTGAAATTCGTTTTTTTACATCATTCCCATCGCAACGTTAATTTCCATAGAAAGAAGAGGGGGGGAGGAAGAAGAAGAAGAGGGGTGGGGGGTAAGTGGGAAGGAGATCAAACAAGAGAACAGCAGAAAGGCCAAACAAGTTATCTACATATTTACAAAAGTACCTGAGATAAGAAACAAACTAAGTTTCTTTTCAATGCGCAATGCACAAGAAACAATGCACCTGGTCATGAATGAAAAGGATGTGAAACAGGGATTGAGTGATTTTAAAGGGTTCTAAAAGGTGTTGGTTCTTCCCACAAAATCCTCCCAGATCTCTAAAGTTAACCAGCCTATACGCCTGCAGGCACGACAAGTCATGACGATATTATGCATACCAAACGTTTTCTCTTCCTTCAGCCTGGGGTTGGAGAGATATTGTGCAATGTGTTTGTGGCCTGAGGCTACGTTTATTAAGACGACGTCAAGCCTTCCTCCTCAGCGTGTATGCATACAGAAGCAGTGGTGGAAAAAGTGTACTCACATTGTTTACTTAAGTAATTATGCAGAATGTCCCATTTCAGATATTTACAAATATCTGAAATGCATTAAAATCTTTTGAAAATAGCAGATCTACAAGCTCACAATGCGTCGCGATGCGATGCATTGTGAGCTTGTAGATTGGCTATTTTCAAATGGCCGAAATGCATATAGGGCTGAAGTCGTTAATGCATTTGTTGTAATAATAATCCAAATCTACAAAGGTAACTAGTAACTAAAGTTGTCAAATAGGTACATACATGTTAAAAACTTACGCTCGGAAGTTCCAATACAATAAAACCATAAAAACATGATAAAACAACTTAAAAACACAGGGCAAGAATATCAGTCTGAGAAAGTGCATAGTGCAGAGTACAAGAGTTATTGCACAGTCACTTTTCACTGCCATTTAACAGTCTGATAGCCTGTGGGGGAAAGAAACTGTTCCTCGGCCTGTTAGTGCGCGCTGAGAGGATCTTGTATCCCTTCAATCTTTTCTCTTTTGGACTTTAGCGGTACTTAAGTACAGTACTTGAGTACATTTAGTACAGTTACTTTCCACCACTGACCGCATTATATACAGACTGGGTGTGCTCGTTCTTTTCTTTCCAACTGCTCTGTTAACAGGATGACAGTTGTGCATGTAGTCTGTGTTTCTGGTATACCGGTAGCTACAGTGTTCTGTGCTGCAGGCCCGGACTGGGCCTGTAATTCAGGGCGGGAGTCATACACCCTTCCAGGCCATCCTACCCAAACACTAGGCTACATGAACACACATGAACGCGCCTGCCGCCCGCACTCACACACACACACACACATGCCTTGTGGCACTGACAGTGCTTCAGACCATAACAATAGTCAATTTTGTCTGAGATGTCAAAAAACAAAATATTCAAACATAATACCACACACTGTAGGCCTACAGTAGTAGTCACTACAACACTCACTTCAACTGTACAGTATGTCACAGGAGCGATATCCATATGAATTCAACAGTTACAGCATTATTCCTTTCTATTCCCTACATACAACATACCATCACCACATCTTGTCAACAAAATGTTCCATCAATACAAGAGTCACATCAGGACTCCTAATGCTATACTACATACATGGGCAACTGGCGGCCCGGGGGCCACATGCGGCCCCCACCTTCACTTAATGCGGCCCGCAGGTTAATATCTGAATACTGATATATTATTGATTTCAGCTGTTACAGTTCCAAACATGACCCGCTTGAATTACTTCAGTCTATATTAGTAGCTTAATGACTAGTATTAAAATTCCATTGTCTTTTTTATGTCCAACGTATTTGTATTTAAGTTCATAAAGTTAACATAAGTATAACTAAAAGCATTTTTAAAATGAAATCAAAATGTAACTTTTCAGGATTCCAATAAAAAAAATAGCAAAACAAAAATCTGAATTCCAATTCAGAAATAGCAAAAACAGCAGATCTACAAGCTCAAAACGCGTCGCACCGCAACACGTTTTGAGCTTGTAGATCTGCTATTTTTGCTACTTTTGTGTGACACAGAATGGCCGCCCGATAGCATATGCAATGTGGCCCTCTGGAGTGAGTGTAGAAATATACCCCTGCTATACTATGTGTGCTTGTTTTCTGACTCTTTTACCGTTTTGTCTGTCTTCTCCAGATGGACGACATAGATGCCATGTTCAGCGACCTGCTGGGGGAGATGGATCTCCTTACACAGGTGGGTTTCTTCTTCTTCTTCTCTCCAGACAGCTGCCGTCCCCAAGGTTCTTCTTTGGTCAACAGAACCTCTCAATCTGCAGTCATAATAATGTACCTTTCAGAGACACATGCCAACAACACTAAAACCCTCCATCAATTAAGCCATTAAGACCGGGAATGCATCTGTGTCATTTCTTTTAGATTTCTTTGGCTATTCAAATATCAGATATCTATGAGCTTGTAGATCTGATTTTTTTTATTTATTGTTTGTGCAAATCTTTGATATTTTTTAAGCAAACATTTGTAACTCAAATCTTATTGCTTCTGGGGGAATTAAAAAAAATGTATTCTAAATCCTAACAGTGATTTTTTTTTTACTTATGTTGCTATAATATCAGTGCTTCTGATTTTTCTTTTCATGTCAAGGACCCCCAAAATTATGTGTATTTGGCCGCGGACCCCCATCTCAAAATGTGTTGTTCCAGGGACCCCCAGAAGCAAAGATTTGAGTTACAATTGTTCGCTTTAAAAAAAGAATATAATATACATTCAAAGATTTGCACACATTTTCATGATTTTTCAAAAATAACAGATCTACAAGCTCATAGATCTGCTATTTTTGGATAGCCCAAAGAAATCTAAAAAAAGTGACACAGATGCGTTCCCGGTCTTGACGGGTTAACCAGACACTCCAGATCAGCGAGCTACATAACACAGCCACAGGGGAGTCACACTTGAGGCCTAGTGGGCAACCTAGCAAACATAAATTACTCCTCCTTTAAAGCCATGGAGGTCAAGAGGCCGGTTCATAAGCCAGACAAGACATTACACCTCCTTTTCTCCTCTGTGGAAAAACCCTGCTGATCCCTTTGATGTTCTCCTCAAAGTCAGGCATTTTAAACCATTTAAGAGCTAGGCAGATTAAACAAAGATGCACATTTATGAGTAAACGGTGAAAAACAGATGTGAGATAAACATTATGCTTTCTTAACTAATCTTTGGGACAATTTATTAGTATGTTTGCTGCACACTCAGAATGTGCTGTAGATTAGACTTAACAGAGTGGTGATGTTTTTTTTTTTATAACTCCCCGTGGTTTCCACTGAAAATCGTATTCATTTTTCTTATAAAGTGAAAGAGGTATGGAAGTTTGCGCTCTAAATCAGTGGTTTTTCAACCCTTTTCATATCAAGGTCCATTATTTAAGCGGCATTTGAGCCGGGGAACCACCGTTTGATGAAATTTAGCCTCAGACCCAAGACTTAATATTTTGTTATTATAAGATTTGTTGGATAAGATTTTGTCTACAATTCCATCCTGTATTGATGTTGGTTCCATAGGAGAGATAACAGGCAAACGTTGATCAAAATAACAATTATTTAATTAAGTAAAACAGATGTTTAACAATAATGTAACTCTTGAGAGCGTAAAATGAAACCAACCCTAACCCGGTCCCTAACCCATAAGGGTCCATTTAGACTCTCAAGAGTTAAAGATCTATAAGGGTCCATTTGGTTACCAACTCCCCGTCATTTAGCTGGGGACCACCGGAACTATAAGGCTGAAAACAGGTGCGAGAGGCTAGCATGAAAGTCCATAAACAACAAAAAGGGGCCCTTTACATGCAAACAAATAGTCCTTTACTTTACTTTACTTTACAAAAGTGCAAAAAGTGCCATGGTGAAATAAAGTGACACAGAGAGTGGGTCCATTTGGTTCCATTTGTACGCTCTCAGAGTTAAATTAACATTGATTTTACAATATAAATTGGGGTCCCAGAGATAGAGATGCCGTTAAATGGGGGTCCGCAGCCTAATGCATGTCAAACTGGCGGTCCTTCAAAATAAAATGGTTTAGAATCACTGCTAGAGCCGTAAAAATCTTCTCTTATGGGGGTCCCTGAAGCATATCTTTTCAAATGGGGGTCCGCGGGCTATTAAGTGTCAATTTGGGGGTCCTTGACATGAAAAAGTTTGAGAACCACTGCTGTAAATGACATATGATGTACATGTCAGTCTTGTTTGCATCTGAAGAGCCTCAGTTTGCCTCAGTGTGCGAGCCAGCCGAGCCTTGTCATTCATAAAAACACAGTCCCTTATGTTCATTCTTTACCCTCCACAGAGTCTGGAGGAGGCACAAACAGCCCCAGCATCTCCCTCCACCAAGAAACCAGATGTCAGCTTCAACACCGGCTTCACCTCCACCTCATCCAAGACCTGGTCCACCACAGACCTGAATGGTGACTCTATCCACCTCCCTTTAAACAACACTTCTGTTCTGTGTGTAGTGTTGTTGGACACAGCCTACCTCACAGGAAGTGCAGTGTTGCCAGATTTTGCGAGAGAAATAAGCAACCAAGGTCTATCTACAAGCTCATTGTGAGCTTGTAGATCTGCTATTTTCGAGGAAATCTTGAAATAAAATGTGGAATATTTGAAAACATTTTCAGACATTTCTAACAACACAAATCTAGTACGCGGGGCTCCCTGGTACAAAACATGTTCAGACGGGCATTAGGGACTAATACATATTAATTTGGGGGTCCATGATTACATAAAGATATTTGAGAACCACTGGTTTAAACAATAATCCAAAAAGAAGGAAGTAAGCCCAAATATGCAACTACACTTAAGAAACAAGCCCAAAAAGAAAAAAAAAAAACGACATCTACAGTACCAACATTTACAAGCGACTTCACAGAACAATAAGCCCAAAGTCACTTATAATAAGCGGTCATGGCAACACTGCCTTTAACCCATTAAGACCAGGAACGCATCTGTGTCATTTTAAGATTTCTTTGGGCTATTCAAAAATAGCAGATCTGAGATGAGAGAAAAATATTGTGAAAATGTGTGCAAATCTTTGAATATATATGTTTTTTAAAGCGAACATTTTTAACGCAAATCTTTGCTTCTGGGGATTCTATAAAAATGTCTTCTAAATCCTAGTTTCTTTTTTTTTTTAAACGTATGTTACTATAATATCAGTGGTTCTCAAACTTTTTTCATGTCAAGGACCCCCCCCATCTGAAAATATTTTGTTCCAGGGACCCCCAGAAGCAAAGATTTGAATTAAAAATATATAACATACATTCAAAGATTTGCACACATTTTCAAGATTATTTTTTTTCCAAAAAATAGCAGATCCACAAGCTCATAGCGCGGCATGAGCTTGTATATCTGATATTTTTGAATAGCCAAAGAAATCTAAAAATGACACACTACTTCTGTGTAGTGTACTGTTGGACATACCTCAGAAGGCCAACAGTGGTTGTTTAGCTCTCTCTGGCATGATGGCTATTACTTCAAAGCCCCGGTGTGCCTCCTGGGGGGATGTGTTTAGTCAATTACCCAGAAAATGACAATCATTATGATCACAGGGAGAGAAAATGGGGAGTATATGGCCTTGGCGATAAAGGACAGAAAAAATTGCGCTGCATGCGTTTTCACCTTTGTAGTGTATCTGGCTACTGTTCAGGGTCTGATTTCAGGAAGAAGGGAAGATAGATATCACTTTTACCTACTAATTATTCACAGTTAACCTCCGTGCCTTTCATGGGCTGTAAACCCTGGGCAGCGCTGATGTTTTCTGAGGTCTTCTAGTCTAGTCTAGCAAAGGTCATCCATCGTGTCTGTTGGTAAACTAAGCATCTGTTATTGTCAGTGGTGGAAGAAGTACTGACATTTCTTTACTTAAAAGGGACAGTTCACCCAAAAAAATACTTTTTCCCTATGGATTAGTCACCCTATGGAGACTTGAATTAATGGATATTTTTTTGGTTTTGTCTCATTCCTAAGCCAATAATTCGATGACCGTCAGCGGTTCCGGTAGGAGACCCAAAGGAGACACTTTGTGTCTCCTACCGGAACTGCTGACGGTCATCAAATTATTGGCTTTGGAATGCGACAAAAACTAAAAAATATCCATCAATTCAAGTCTCCATGGGGTGACTAATCGATAGAAAAAAAGTCATTTTGGGGGTGAACTGTCCCTTAAGGGATAATTCCCTTTCAAACATGTTTGGGGTAATTTTAACATCTACCTATTGTAACTTCAAACTCCATTCTTACCATGTTAGATTCATTGAAAACACCCGTCCTTTTTTCTGGTGACTGATATTGGCCTTATATTGTGTGAGGAGACGGTGTTTTTTTTCAATTACCTTTTTCATTTATCTTTTTACAATTTTGGGGGAAAATGAAAAAAATAAAATAAAAGAAGTTCCAGTAAAGTAAAAACAATACCTCAAAATTGTACTTAAGTACAGTACTTGAGTACATGTTACTTTACACTAGGGGTCTTCAACGTTTTCAGGCCAAGGACCCCCTAGCTGAGAAGCAGGGACGCCCTATTCTATATTGTATAAAATTGCGATTCAGATTCAACTTTTTTTTTTTAACTTAGTCTGCTCTTTTTTCCCTCTACACCTATAGCCTCTTAGCCAAAAATAGCCGATCTACAAGCTCTCAGCGCCTCGCAGTGTGAGGCGTTGAGAGCTTGTAGATCTGCTATTTTCGGCTAATGTTCCCCTCAGAAAAGGAATTCTAGGGTTCAAGTGGTTAATGTAAAAAAACAAAATCCTATATCACAAAGATTTGGCGGACCCCCTATAGTAGCTCTGAGGACCCCCTAGGGGTCCCGGACCCCCTGTTGAAGACCCTTGCTTTACACCATTGGTTATAGTTCTCTCCTGCTTCTCCCCTGAACCCCCGCAGAGTCAAAGCTCAATGAAATGGAGGACACGGACCTGGACGCCCTCATGGCCGACCTGGTGGCGGACCTCAACGCCACGGAGGAGAGACTGGCGGCGGAGATAGCTAGCGGAGCTCGGAAGGAGGAGGCCACGCCTCCACCCCCCTCGACAGACCTACCGCCGGCGCCGCAGGGCCTGAGCACCTACCCCGCCCCTTCTCTCGCTAGCTCCTCCCCCACCACGTCAACCAGGAGCAGCGGCGGCAACAGCTACGCCAGCCCCGTTCCGGCGTCGCCCACCTCGTCGCTATCGCCACCGCCGCCTCCTCAGCACAGCAAACCCTCAAAGGTTAGTCCATGATCTAGTACAGAAACAAACAATAAATCATTGGTTCTTAAAGTGGGGTCCGGGGACCCCCAGGGGTCCTTGGGGCGATACCAGGTGGTCCCCAGCTAAATTAGTTAATATAGCGTCATAATCATTTTAACCACTTTTAACCATATTTTATACTTTGGCTATTCAAAAATAGCAGATTTTTTTTGAGAAGCTCATAGCGCGGCACGATCTGCTATTTTTGAATAATCTTGAACATTTGTGTAAATATATATTTATTTTTAAGCGAACATTTTAACTCAAATATTTGCTTCTGGAGGTCGCCGACACAAAACATTCTCAGATGGGGGTCCGCGTCCAAATATATACAGTAGGTGGACAGTAACTTTAACCAGTTTCACTTTCAAAACCTTTGCATCATGCATGTCACACAAACAGAATCCAGCACACAACACCAATGGTTTTGATAATGTGGATTGTGGAAGTTAAATGGTGGATTTGTGGATATAGGACTCTATATGAACAAACTTGTTATATCAACAAAACGCATCACATTCTGTTTGTGTGACATGCATGATGCATTGCAAAGGTTTTGAAAGTGAAACTGGACAAAGTCAGTGGCCACCTACTGTATCAATCTGGGGGTCCTAAATTTGAAAAGGTTTGAGAACCACTGCAATAAAGCAAGCACATCCACTCACTAAAAAAACTGTGCTGGGCTGAGGTCAGAATCTAAAAAGAATAAAGTCTGCACACCGTGCAAACGTCACGTCTAATGATGGTGTAAAAAGGAACCAATACATGTTTTAAACTTTGGAGCATGACCCAGTGTCCAGACTTAATTATTTTTAGTCCTCATCTGGTACCAACCAAATGTAGAACAATCATGGGAAAGTTCTCATTCTTACTGTTAGGGTTAGGGTTAAAATGTGGAATGACCTGACACCATCCGATAGAAACAAAGTAATTGTTTGGGTGAACTATCCCTTTAACGTTAGTAGCTTGCTTTAAATTGTTGCAGCTGGTAGAAGAAGTATGGCTTATAAAACATTGATGGTAAAGTTAAAGTCCAAATTGTTTCTGGACAAAAGGCACAGCAGCATCACAGAGGCATCTGGTACAGTTACACTGTTACACTGCCTGTCATGGGCCGAAGCAGAGACTCTGGAACCCATCAAACACACACACACACACACACACACACACACACACACACACACACACACACAGGTGTGGATTACTATACTCGTGAGGACATCAACATTTTAGGACGCCAATTTTGTAGGTCGGAATTTTTCATTTTAGGAAGCCTAAAGCCAATAAATAGCCGATCTACAAGCCCACAACGCGTTGCGCTGCAACGCGTTGTGGGCTTCTAGATCGGCAATTTTTCCGTAAGTATAATTCAAACATGAATCATTTTAAACATGAAAAAAAAACGTTCTCCTGGACCTCACAAACGTCTATTTCTCATAGTCCACTATTAGGGACACATTTTGTCGTCACACACACACGCACACACACACACACACACACACACACACACACACACACACACACGACAGAGAGGAAACAGTAAGAGGATCAATAGCAGGGGTTGGAGGTTGGAGCAGGGAGGTGAGATGCTGCGAGGAGGAGGAGAAGTAAAGGAGAAGAAGGAGATTATGACTTTAACAGGCCTCCTGACCTCATCATCCCTGTGAGACAAAAACACCAGGTGCAAAGGATCCGTCACCATTAAAGATGTGTTGCATGTTCATTAATAGCACATAACTATCACATATATATGAGCTGATGTTCAGCACTCATATCTCTAAGACAGACGGTATAGCATATCGTCAGTGATATTATGTCTCTATAAATGCGTTTTAATTCTGCCTGCCAAGGACTTAACCCATTGAGACTGGGAATTTTAGATTTTAACCACTTTAACCATAATCTATACTTTGGCTATTCAAAAATAGCAGATCTACAAGCTCATAGCGCGGCACATGAGCTCGTTGATCTGTTATTTAGAAAAAAATCTTGAAACTTGTGCATATCTTTGAATATAGTTTTAAAGCGAACATTTGTTCAACTCAAATCGTTGCTCCTGGGGGTCCCTGGAACAACGTATTTTGAGATGGGGCTCCAAATACCAGGGTCCTTGACACTGAAAAAGTTTGAGAACCACTCAAACATATCAACATAAGTTCAAAAACAAAAAAACTGTCTTCTAGGATTTAGAAGACATTTGTAGAAACCCCCAGAGGCAAAGATTTGAGTTACAAATGTTTGCTTTGAAAAATATATATTAAAAGATTTTCACAATTGAATTTTTTCCCCTCAAAAATAGCAGATCTAGAAGCAGATGTGCTATGAGCTTGTATATCTGTTATTTTTGAATAGCCCAAAGAAATCTTACAATGACACAGATGCGTTCCCGGTCTTAATGGGTTACAGTAAGTTACCAGAAGTCTGTTACCAAGCAGCAGCACTATGAGGCTTCGTTTTCATTCCGTGCCATTAGTTTTGTGAGTCTGGGTGTCTTTTCTTTGTGTCTGTCTCTGAGCAGATCTTATATCTCACTCGTATAAACCAAACGCCGTGGATGACGACAGATGACTAATGCGTGTATTTCACAGGCACGCTGTTTATTATTCCATCATGTCATTCTGTGTTATTGATATGCTCTCATTCAGGAGGAGATCGAGGCGCAGATCAAGGCGGACAAAATTAAACTCGCCCTGGAGAAGCTCAAGGAGGCCAAAGTTAAAAAGGTAAGCCAAAGCCAACTTAACAAATTAACACCCATGATGTATTTAAGATCTGCTGGAAATGGCAATCGTGCAACGAACGAGCTATCTGGCAGTGGTGGAAATTAACTTTAAGTGTATGCACTCAAGTACTGTATTTAAGTACAAATACTCCAGTATTTACTTTACTGGAGTATTTTCAAATTTCAGTACTTTTACTTCTGCTCCACTACATCTCAGAGGCAATTATTGTACTTTTTACTCCACTACAATTATTTGAAAACTTAAGGGACTAGTTACTTTGTAGATTTGGATTGTTACTACAAAACATACATTAACCACTTCTTCCTTATACCTAGGCTATTTGAAAATAGCTGATCTACAAGCTCACAATGCGTCGCTTCTGCGACACGTTGTGAGCTTGTAGATCTGCTATTTACAAAAGATTTATATACAGTACATTTTGAACACTTATATGAAATGGGCCATTCTGCATAATGAGTACTTTTGGTACTTTAAGTACATTTTAATGCCAATACTTCCGTACTTTTACTCAAGTAAGTTTTGGATACCCGGACTTTTAATTGTAACTTACAGTAGTATTTCTTCATTGTGGTATTGATACTTTTACTCAAGTAAAAAAAAGGGAATACTTCGTCCACCACTGCTATCTGGAAGTCATTGTATAAAACAAGACAAGACGTAATGCTGAAACAGAAGGTCCCTTTCTCCCATGTTTCCCCGCGGTGCCATTAATCACCATAATGGATCGCTGCTTTTTATCTGGCCAGCTTACTGCTAGGATAGCACAGCTTCCTTCCTTTGGGTGATATGTGGGATGCTTTCTCATCTTCAAAGCGGCGGCCCCCGGGCCATAAACCAATGACACGTGTGTTTGCTTTGCGTGGCCACGCCGTCGGGACGGGACCATTTTTACGCTACATCAAAAATATTTCTTCACGCTCAATGAAATGTTACATTTCATCACATACGGTGATTGATGGAGCCATATAGTTATGATATATGTAGAGAACGGACAGCCCCGCCCCCACCTATTCACCACTAAGAAGGCTGTCTGAAGTTAAAGGTTTCATGACATCAAATTTCTATTAGTTTTTCTTTTTTTTCTGGCCTCAATTACAGCTTTTTCGGAATAATTAGGCTCAGAAAAGTGCTGTGATTGGTCCGTGGACGTTGACGTCATAGTCCATTAATCCCGCCGCCTCTCCTCCCCGCCCCTCCCCTCCACTATCCTTCTCCTTTGGGGGGGGCGGACCAGAGGCGATAATTGACAGGCAAAATGGACAGCGACACCCGCAGTCTTTTAGCTCGAGACTTTTGGGTCTCGAGCTAAAACCTTTGAGAACCACTGGTCTAGACCCATGGGAAGAAAAATAAAACAAAAACCCTCAAAAGTTGATCCATTAAAAAATACAAATATATATTTTACATGTTGGTGTGAAGTCAAAAGTCAATGTAAACACAATTGGCCATGTGCACGAATAAAAGGATAAGGATAATTCCTTTTAACAGGTCGTTCATGAAAGTCCTTGCAGTCTTGTTTCCAATGAGAACCTGTGAGCAATTAGGGGTTAAGAGTCTTGCTCAGGGACAAATTTCATTTCATCGACACATATGCTGGCCTGGCATCGAACCTGGGGCAACCAGGGCCTCTGGCTTCCTAGGCGGGCTCACTAACCACTCAGCTATGGCCGCCCGTATGAGTGGGTGCATATTGCATGAGTGCATATTGCATTGTACGCGTGCATGTTTGAGGAAACAGTGACTCAGTGGTAACCACCTTCATAGGAACATCTGTGAAGGTGTCAGATTGTTGGGTATGGAGGAGAGCATGGGTTAATTCTCGTGGTTCAGCCCTTGGTGACTAGGTCTCTGTGGTTACAGGCCCGTGAAGCGAAAGAAAGAAACATAAGTGCAGATTCCGGAGTCAGGGAGCACATTTCTGATATAGATCATAACTGCCTTGCATGAGCAGAGGAAGAGGAAGAAAAAAAGATGATTTGCATCCAAACTACAGCCTCTATCTCACCATACAGTATGTTGAATGTCGATGGGTTCCAAGGAGTTGGGACCAGTGTTGATTTTGACAGCAAATTTGGATTTAGATTTAGTCATAGTCTTTTGAATAAAATTCCATTTCCTTTTAGTCATATTTTAGTCATCTGAAATGTTTTAGTTTTTGTCTAGTTTTAGTCGACTAAATATCATAACATTTTAGTCGACTAAAATGTATTTTGGCGGTGCCTTAGTGGCGTCGTAATGGCTGATTTTACACTTGGTTGCATGCTGAAAATAGCCGATCTACAAGCTCACAACGCATCGCAGCGCGACGCCTTGTGAGCTTGTAGATTTGCTTTTTTTCGGAGCGAAACACCCGAGCGCAACCAAACATAAAATGTATTGTCTTTTAGTTCTACTGGATCGTCCCTCACTAACATTTTAGTCTAGTTTGTTGACGAAATTGACAATATATTTAGTCTTAGTTTTAGTCATCGTAGCTTAGTTTTTATTTCGTTTTAATCAGTGAAAAAAGGCAGTCGACAAACATTTTTCGTCATAGTTTTAGTCGACAAAATCAACACTGGTTGGGACCACAGGTAAAAAACCTGATCCAGAACACAAAATCCCTTCGTACGATACCATCTCAGACAGATATGTTTTTATGACACATTGTCAGTGACCAAGCTGACCTGGGTTCTGTCAGATTCCTTGGCTTACTAAAGTTGGTTTCATTGAGCACCAGCTGACCTGGGTTCTGTCAAACTCCTTGGCTTACCATCATTGTGTGAGTTACCAGCTGACCTGGGATCTGTCAGACTATTGGCTCACTAACGTTGGTTTCAGTTCCAGATGAGAGGAAGTGCAAAGCCATATGAGCCATGGGGAGGAAAGCATACTGCTCTGCTCCAGAGTCAAATTAATCTCAGACATAAGTCATGTGTGGATAATATGACTCCTACTATAGGAAATGTGCAGGACCAAAAACGTATTAATTAAAAAAGCCCCACAGTTCCTCACATTGGCCCAATTTTGATATAGGATGAGCGCCGAACTCAATAAACAGACCTTATTGTCTAACCAAAGGCTCATGGCTCATAATCAATCTGCCTGCTTGATTGTGTGCCGTATCCAACATGGCAGCTATGTAAACGAACCCCACAATGTCATTTACAGCTAAACATTGCTCTCAAGAATGTTTTTGAAAACATTTGAATCAGGAAACAGACAATGCAGTAACCGAATATTGATTCTATTTTATCAACACTTCCCGTTAATTGTTTTCCGAGGCAACCGCCTTGCACTGGACGCACCTGGCATAAATTAATGGACTACTTTCATTACCATAAGCAATGAAATATTTTGTCACTTTTGTTACATTTATTAATTTATTTTTTAAGTAGCCGTGTAATAGGCTATCACGGCAGGGTCTAATGACCCTGTCAGGGTTTATTTCTCAATAATGACCCGCTTCCCATTGATTATCCCTTGCATACTAACCTATAACCGAAGCTAATCCAAGCTAAGCTAAACCAAGTTAAGTTAACTAAGCTTATAGCTAACAACTTGACTCATACATGTTGTCAGTTGGTAGTGAAGGTGCTGCAGAACGACGGCAGCTCCAAGACCCTGATGGTGGACGAGAGACAGACGGTCAGAGACGTTCTGGACAGCCTGTTTGAGAAGACCCACTGTGACTGTAACATAGACTGGAGCGTCTGTGAGAAGAACCCCGAACTACAACTGGGTGAGTAACTATACTGCCGTCTCATTTAAGCCTGTATACTTCATAGTGTCGTGCTGCTGGGTGATGAGGAGTGGGTAAGGACGGGCACGACAATGTTTATCCAGGCTAGTAGACTTACAGGTTACTTTACAGTAAACACAGTCAGGATGATGATGATGATGATGATAACACTTAACTAACACTGCTCGCTGGTTACAGGTGAGTATTTGATCACTTGGGTCCTCTCGTTCTAGCACAGAACGGGAGACGCTCCGTCCGTGCTGTTGAACACTGAGAAACCCTAATCACGCTGAACAAGGAAACGCTGACGTCTCTTATCAAACTAGCACAGAACAGGGGACAGCCAATGACAGTGACATTAACACGCACATCCAATCAGACTAGGAGGTATCTAAAATCTTTAGGTAACTAATTCCCACGTTACACATATTCACAGACACTGGTGCCACAGGGCTGTACTGCCCATCGCAACAATAGTACGACAATATAGCTAGCCGCAGCATTAGCGCGCATGTACTGTACATGTACACACACTCACACACACACACACATACACACACACACACACACACACACACACACACACACACACACACACAAGTAGCTACAAAGGTGGCCGTCATGGAAATAAATGGTCTTCCTGGACTATGCTCTTACATATGCTTGTCATCTGTGTTTTGTGCCGACTACAAACAACAAGAGAATCAAACACACACAAGTACGGTTCCACAAATACTCGGACCACACACACACACACACACACACACACACACACACACACACACACACACACACACACACACACACACAC